>NC_089771.1:10473610-10511110 GCF_040412425.1 Macrobrachium rosenbergii
TAAAACTTAGGCCTACCTCAAGTTTGTGTTCAATTCGTAGACTGTTTTTATTTTCGGTGTCTACTTTCATGTCTTCACAGAGTTCTCTTTGAAGAAGCCCACAGGTTATAAAATTCTATGTTGCTACAGCAAATAATCCTCATTCTTCCTAAGCAAACCCAAAAGGCACGGATGTTGATTGATGTGGTTTATTGATAAAGTTAAAGAACGATTAATATTTCATTATATTTTCTGTTTTTAGAATTTACTTCGTTATCTATGGGTGTATATAGTTATAAATGGAGTAGAAGACGTATCACATTATATTAATGATTTGTGGGCAGATTCTGGATTTAAAAGTGTCACGTTTTGAAGTTACACAACTTTAATTTTGTTGTTACACGAGAAATCCTGGGAATATTGTAGTATATCATGGTCTACCATTATTTAAAAAATAGAAAACGTACCTCGTTTTTCTTCTCATAGAAAACTTACTCTATTTATTAGGTGACGATTATATTTCTCCATCGTTGCTGTAACTCGCAGTTTTAGCTTGTTATAATTCTGTGATTATTCAATATTCACTCACAATTGCGCTTTGAAGTAAGTCTGGTACGATTTTGAATATGAAAAATCATAAATAAAAAGAATATAAGAGGCTTTTTGCTTACTATAGCCTACCTGATGATGTCATCAACCATAGTTATGAATGGAGGTACGGACGCCTTCTACTTGTGTAATGAGTAGTTGCCAAATTTCACTTATGTACGAATACCAAATTAAATATTCATTTAAATATCCACTTTTATGAGTGCCTTTCCTTACACTATGTCACCTATTAAAGGAATGGACTCGTTATAGGAGTAATGGATTATACAACTGGTCTCTATGTTCAGTATTTACTATATTTATTGATAAATTAAGTTACCAATTAGTCTATCTTAACGTTATATCAGCAGACACTACCATCCAGCGTCATAGCCAGCTTAGTGGAAAAGAATCGTTACAAAAAGGATAATATTATATAATTAAATGTTGTTATTATTGCACATTGATAGTTCTGAAAATTAGATATTTAGATAAGAAAGATAAGGAATGGAAACTATTTTCTGCTTTTGTTTGCCATATGATAAAAGTAGTTTTATTTTCTAATATTTCAGAATCCTTGGATAGCCACTGACAATATTAAACGAGAAAAACCGTTACTCTTGGATTAAGGACAATGACGACAACTAACATTTACAGAACAACTCATCATTTCAGATCTATTGCAAAATTTTTCATATATATTCTCAGTCTTTGTTATAACAGACATGCATACAGAAAAGTTTAAATTTTTTTATACATCAAGGTCGAGAGTTTCTATAGTATTGGAATATAGCAACTATTCATGACGTAGACAGACATAACAAATAATGTCATTGCCAGCCAATGAGAGTGTAGTAAATTTTTCGCTCAAAATGACGGCACGTTGGAGGGTTCCTCAAGTTGATGGGTTTCTGTTTGCTAGTTTTCCGAAACCGCCTGGAGTTCTGCGTTTTTTTTTTTTTTTAATTTCATTTCTAATAAGGAAGCATTATTTTTTTTACCAGTAAATCACTGTTTTTATGATTTATTTAATTGTCTAATTAATGAAAATCCAAAATATGAAAAAAATACCTATAATGATATTATACTGTAGATATATATATATATATATATATATATATATATATATATATATATATATATATATATATATATATATATATATATATATATATATATATATATATGTCTCGATTTCAGCAGGGGCTATTTTTCAAAAAAAAAAAAAAATTAGAATCGGTTCGTATTGATTTTATTTGAATTCTTTACTTATAAAATAGACTTCATCCAGTTATGAAAGTCATGTTTCTTGTAAATTAATTTCTCTTCAGACTCAGATACATTAGATCGAGAGAGATAGTGAGTGATTGCTTCCATAAGGAACAGGATGGAGTCCTATTATTATCATTATTACCTCCATAAAAATCTCATTATCACATGACTCACTAAAATGGCGAGAAAATCCATACTAATGAAAGTGAAAATATCTTTAAGTATATATTTATACTTATGTCCTTGTGGATTTTCTCGTCTTTGATATTTTTATTTTTTCATCATTATTTTTATTATGCTGCTCTTCCATGTAATCTGCCACACAAATGAATATATATATATATATATATATATATATATATATATATATATATATATATATATATATATATATATATATATATATATATATATATATATATATATATATATATATATATATATATATATATATATATATATATATATATATATATATATATATATATATATATATATATATATATATATATATATATATATATATATATATATATATATATATATATATATATATATATATATATATATATATATATATATATATATATATATATATATATATATATATATATATATATATATATATATATATATATATATATATATATATATATATATATATATATATATATATATATATGACCTGATTCTCGGTCATATAAAGGTTCTACCATTACAAATGAAATGCATAAAGTACAATTTACACATGTGTATTTCCCTTAATAGTTACACAGGGCCCCGTTCCTAATGTTAAGCTACTTAATTATGCAATTATAGCCGGAAGGTACTCTGAGGTGAGACACGCGCCCATCACTGTCTTTTAGGCGCGCCCTAACCCGTCGACCACTAAACCCTTACTGATCTTTAAGTTTTCAAACTGAACTTGCTTAGGTCATAGACCTCAGCTGATTGGTCTCTTATAATCGAAAGGAACCAGTAAGGGTCTTCGATATATGGCACTCATTTGAATTGCCCACGCCAAACCCCAGCGATCGTATCTGTTCGTTACTCTCTGATCACAAAGACGTACAGACAACTAGAAGATTTTCCGTTATGCCTCTAACATGAATTTCTATATAAATCAGTTCACCACTTCCCCCTAAAAGTTCTGCGTCTTGCAGGACTCACAACACTGTTTTTTTTTTTAATTAGTTTTTCTGCTATTTGTGCACTATCCCTTGAGCACCATACCGCCCGACATATGTTATTAACAATTCATGCAGAAAACAAACTAAACTTAGCAAGCCAGGGTCAAAGTGAGTGGCTACAATTGGCAATTTACAGTGTTTTGAATTCTACGCATCACATTACTATGATGTTTTTATTAAAAAAGGAGAATTAAATAGGATCAATGAAGTAATAACTTTTAGCTCCACACATTAACACACACAATTTTCTTAGAATTTGAGTGCAACAACCCGCAGTTCAAATAATAAAACTAGACAAAAACCAGATCACTACCAATCATCAAGGCAAAATAATTTTGTAAAATTCACAGAAATTGAATAAAAAGAACAAATGACATCAACTAGACATGAATAAAATCAACCACAAAATAATGAAATAAAAGAACATGGAATTTAAAGTACATAGACACACTTATGATTTTTCTTTTCACAACAGAACATGACACCAGTACCTGTAACCTTCGTCCGTATGCACATTGGGTGTACTATTAATGATCCTCAGACATGCTTGCGCATCATTTTCACTCTACCCCAGGCAGCCAGGCAGTCCCGGGAAAGGGGGTACTGGCTTATTCAGGTGCCACATCAAGACATCTTCTTTGACAGGATGTATGTGTGATAAGAGATACTCACCTTGGACACCGATTTTAATATGCTGGATCACCGCGGTGTTGTTTTTAATTTCTTTCACACGATACGGTCCTAAGTAGGCCGACTTGAGTTTGTGTTTCCTCGGTTGCAGCCTTTTCAGATAGATTCTGTCCTCTATTTGTATCTTAGATGTTTGCGTGTGGAACCGCTGATCACATTTCATCTGAAAATTTTCATTGGCCCTAACAAAAGCGTCTGCGTTGTCTGGAACACACTTCGGGTCAGGTTACAGAACATCACCCGGTATTGGTCGACACTATATAGTGGTAAAGTTCTAGGGCCCATGATCGCAGTATATGGCAATGAAGGGTCCTGTCCATACACTAAAAAATACAGGTATCTCTTATGGAGCCGTTATACGCCGTATTAAGTGCAAATTCCGCCATTGGCAACGTCTCTACCCACTGATTCGTACTATCTGCTACTAAATATTTCAAAATATTTGTTACTTCTATATTATGAGATTCAACTAACCCATTGGCAGAAGGCCGGAAAGAGGCAACCGTGAAATGTTCTATGTTCAACATTTTTGTTAGGTCTTTTCTTACTTCGTTAATAAATTCACGTCCATTGTCACTGATTAACGTACGGGGACAGCCGAACTTCACTGTGAATGAACTCAAGGCTCTGGCAACTGATATTGCAGATTTATCCACCATCGCATACGTGTGCGTATATCGCGTGAACGCATCCACCATCATAACACACATACCTGAATTGCCCGTCCCCTTGGGAGAAGGGTCCCACAACATCTATGTGTACTCTGGCAAATTTGAATGGCTCCACCGGCCACATCCGAGCCTTCGGAACAGTATGTCTATGGTTTTTCATGGTATTACAGATGTGGCACTGGAAGATGAATTTTACAATGTCTTTTTTCATCCATACCCAAAAAAAAAGGATTCTCGTGCCCTCTTGAGGGACCTTTCTATACCTATATGCCCTGCATAGGGACTTAAATGTGTCATGTGGATGGCTTTCTCTACCAAAGATGAAGGAAGGATGATGCGAGATCGGATATCGCCCGGTTTCTTCTCATATTTACAAAATAAGATAGCTCCTTCAAGGAAGAACATATCTTTGGGCACTGTTAGGAAATCGGGAAACTCGTTACTCGCACCCCTTACATAAGCCTTGACCTGTTCAAGCCAGGGTGCGGACTTCTGACTCCTCATCACCTCTTCCACACTTCACCCAAACAAATCAATCACACACTCTCTCTCACTCCCAGGACATTCGCTTGCTGTCCCCCCTGGAGGATCAGCCCTCTTGTTCTCACAGCTGGTTCGATTCACACCCTTTCTCTCTCTCCCTAACTCTTGAGTTACCCAGTTATTCCAGCTTTCTACATCGGGTGCCTCCGAGGCATGCAACTGTTTCTTTCGTCGCTGTTCCTCTCTCTTTGCTATTCGAGTTGTAACTCCTGTTATGGCACTCCTGGACAGAGCATCAGCTACTTCATTTGTTTCCCCTATTATATTTTGAATTCCCACAATATCAAACTCTAACAGCTGCTCGATCCAAGAAGCCTGGCAAGTGGTTAAATCCCCTTTCTTGAATAAATCTCCCAATGGGCGATGATCTTTGTTTATTTTGACTTTATGCCCCAGCAAAAAGTAGCGATGTCTCCCCAGCATCCATAGAATCGCCAATGCCTCTCTATCAAAGGTACTGTAATTCTTCTCTGCCCCTTTTAATGCTTGCGATGCATAACAAACCAGTCTTTCATTCCCTGCATCGTCAACTTGAGAAATCACTCCCCCAATAGCTACAGTATACTGCTCGCGTCGGTGGTTACGGGAAATGGTCAATTGAACTTTGGATAAGCTAAAAGTTCATTACTAGTGAGTGAAATCTTTAATTCTTGAAAAGCTATTTCTTCCTCCTGTCCCCAATGAAAATCTGACTGTTTCTTCAATGAATCTAGTAGTCTGGCTATTTTACCAAAATCTTTTATGAATTTTAGATAGTAATCTGCAAGCCCGAGGAAGCTGGCTATTTCTTTTGCATTCTTCAGTCGGGGAAATTCTTTAATTGCTGATACTTTATCTGCACAAGGCTTTAGACCTTCAGATGTTACGATATGACTCAAAAATTCGACTTCCTGATGAAAGAATCTACATTTGTTTAAATTAATTTTCATACAATGTCGCTTTAAAGCTTCTAAGACTTCAATAATGATATTCTTATGTTCTTCTACTGTAACCCCTATTATGATTATGTCATCATCTAAGTATACAAACACGCTATACCTTAATAGCAAAGCTAATACGGACATCATAACACACGGAAAATGGGAAGGAGCGTTCTTTACTATAAAGGCTGTCTTTTGTTTGCTACTCTCGTCCATAGGTGTTTGATGATAACCTGACTTTAAATCCGAGGTGGTGAAGAATTTACTATCTTTGACCTTAATCAACAATTCTTCGATAGAGGGCAATAGTATGCATTGTCTTATATGATACTATTCAATTTTCTATAATCAACACATAGTCTAAGAGAGCCATCCTTCTTTTTAACCATCACGATTGGCGAGGCCCAGGGAGATTCACTTTCTCTAATTGTCCTTTGCTCTCTTAATTTATTAATTTCGTTCTTCAATTCTTGCTGATAACAAACTGGAATTCTGTACGGCTTAGATCTTATGGGTGGTTGATCCCTGGTCTCTATAACAAAAGGAAAATTATTTATTCTGCCTGGGGTTTCGTCGCCAATCACGATTACACTTTGATAACTTTCTATAATTTTCTTGACAATATTTTGATAAGGAACAGGCTAGCCCCACCAGCTGTTCTCAAGAGTCTATCCAGACGTTCTTCACCGCGATCCTGACACGAGTGTGAGATGCATCTGCTATTTCACAAGGTTCAGGGTCGCATATCGACCCACTGTCTAATACGATACGCTGATCGCTAATGTTAATAAATGGCACATTAACCTCGCCATGTATTACCTCGCTCAGACCCGGAATGATAAAATCTTCCAATTTCTGGTGGGGTCTGATCATAACTAAGGTGCCTTTCGGTAGGTTCCGTGCGGGTGTCACTCACGGTGAGGAATGAGAGGGCCCGGAGTGGTGCCACATCTCTCCCCTCTGGGGCGGTGGGTACTTCCCCCCCACCACCTTCGATCTTAGGGAGACTCGTAGGCACCTCGGCCTTTTCCCCTCTGTGGGGATTCGTTGTCCTTTTAAACATGCTTCGATCCCCTTCCCGTCTGTGACAGTTATTATTATTTCGTTCCTGTCCACGAAATCAATTCCTAAAATAACTGAAATTCCTTCTACTTGTAATGCTGGCGCTCCATAGAAGGTATGTGTCACTACTCGCCCATCGATGGTTACCTGCTGCTTCACAGTCCTCTGGGTTACCGTCCAATGGCCGCCTGCTGTACGTAAAGCTAAACAACCTCTCACAGGCTGCACCGACCCTGTACTAGGTGTTCTTCTGACAAAGACACACTTGCGCCAGTGTCGATCAACACCCTTCCCTGTCGCTCTCCTACGACTGCCACCGTGACTTCCTTTGCGGACTGAGGGCAGCCAATAGGCTTTTGCATCACCTTCCCTCCCGGCACCCTCAACGTTCGGGTAGGGGCAGTGACGGTTGGTGGAGGGCTCTCCACTACTTCTCGGGGGTTGGATGACTCCCCCCCCTCCCCAACAAGGCGTCCCTTGTTCAACCGGGGACAGAGTGGTTGTTTGGACCTGATGAGCGTAGGTGTAGTAGGGGGTCCTCCCGACCTCTCCTCCATGCCGCCTTCCCGTTCCTCTCTCTGGTGCCGGGGGAACGTTGTTCCGCTGGCCGTCGCCGATTTTTGAACAAGCGTTCACGAGGTGGCCTATTGCATTGCATCGAAAGCAACGTTGCGGCTCAGTGAGAGAGGGGCACTGCGCCCCCATGCGGCCCTCCCTTCCACACCGCCAGCAACGGCCAGCTGTCTTATTCCCGGCTGGTTTCCCCTCGCCTCTTCGAGGTCCCTGGGTGCGTGACCCTGCCCCCTGGATGGTGGGTGGGGCTGGCTGAGGACTCGCTTGGTCAGGTTGTTTAACTGTTGCAACAAACGGTTGGGAGATGGCCTGCCCCCTCCCCCTTGCTGGCTGGCGTTGTTCGTGGTCTAACAGAAGTTGAACCTTCGGCAGCAAGACTTGCAGGGGCCTCTCTTCGTCACTGAGGAATCCCACTAAGGAGGTGGGAAGAATTTGCTTCAGCATGAGTCGGCAGAAGGCTTCCTTTTTCCTCTACAGTCTGGGCTCTTTCAGAGGTGAGGGTCTCATAGTCTTCACCGACGCGATTACAGAATGCTGAAATCGATTCCCCCGCCCACAACGTGGGGCCATAGTCTTCTATCTTCTCCTCTCGATGTAGGACAAACTGCTGAGTGAGGTGCTGTTTAAAAGTACCCCAGCCTGCTGAATAACAGACGTCCCAACTCCTGATTTGCTGTGCTGCATTCCAGTCACTTTTTGTTTTGTTTGCACAATTTTTTCTCTCTGTCCAGGCTACTGCGGCATTTTCAGTACGCTTTGTGAAGGTCTCGATCGAAAGGAAACCTTCACCAGTGCGTGAGTTGTCCAACACAGGCACTGATCCATCTAGCACCGGCAGTTTTTTTATTTTCTCGACTGATCGCCCTTGCGGGGACGACGCGACGTCGCCTCGGCCGAAATTGTGGGTGGGTCGATTGCCCTTTTATTTTGTATTCCATGTGATAATTTGTGCAACTCTTTTAACGCGCGTTGGATAGTCGTTGACAGCTCTTTCACATTGCCCTATTCCTTGGCACTGTTATTGTTAGCGCTGGTACTGCTAGTACTGACACACACACACACACACACATAGTCTATATATCTATATGTGTGTGTGTGTGTGTGTGCGTTTCAATGAAAGAGGCTGACAGAAAAATATAATTTGGAAGTTTAAGGAGACTTAAAAATTTTGATTGTAGAACAGGTTCTCTCTCTCTCTCCCTCTCTCTCTCTCTCTCTCTCTCTCTCTGTGTAACATATACTTATAAACCAGTATGTATATATATATATATATATATATATATATATATATATATATATATATATATATATATATATATATATATATATATATATATATATTATATATATATATATATATAAGTAATTGTTAGAGAGAGAGAGAGAGAGAGAGAGAGAGAGAGAGAGAGAGAGAGAGAGAGAGAACCTATTCTAGAATCAACATTTTTAAGTCTCCTTAACGTCCAAAACATATTTTTCTGTCAGCCTCTATCATTGAAACATTTACGTTTTTATTCTTCAAACGTGACAGGCATAAGATTACAAATAACATTAAATCTGTGCAGAGAGAAAGGCAGAAAATGAAATTGTTAAAATACAAGGTTTTATTTATTCATATACGTACAATGAGGGTGGTAACAGAGCTTCAGACTGCTTAATATACAAATAAAGAAGTTTTATCATGTAGATATAAAACACAATAAATATAAAGGAACGTAAATGTTTAGATTTAATTAATATAGAAACTCTTGTGTAACATCCTCCATACCGAGAGTGTTTTTGTTGACTACGTCACCCATGGTTATGAATGGAGTTGGTTGCAGACGTCTTTTTCTACTCTCCCTGCTTACGTAGTTATTGCGTAGTTGCCAGACGTCACTTACTTCGGATAACAAATTAAAGTGTCTACAAATATTCAATTTAAGAGTGTCTGCTCTTACACGATATTAGCTATTAAAGTTATAGAACCGTTGGATGTGCAATGCAGTATGCACTTATCTTTATATTCAGTTTTCTGTACATTTCTTTGTAGAGAAGGTAACCAGGTAGTCTTTTTTATATTTATTTGTTCTCTTTTTTTTTTTTTTTTTTTTTTGCAAGAGCTACGCTCCACCATGGTAGCCAAATGAGTGACAACCAAACTAAAAAAAAAAAAAAAAACGATTAGTTAACGTCATTAATTGTGGTTACTATCTCGCTCGACAGGTCACTTAAGGAATAAGATACTGAGATAAAATCTTAATTAAAACGTTACCATTATCACGGACATTGTTAGTAATGAGGACACAAAGACATTATTGACAGAAACCAGGAGCATCCATGGCTAAAGGTAAACACTGTTTGTAATCTTTAAATATGGTAAACAAAATCGCTATTCGTATGCGGGTTAATTTCAGTGAGTCATATTTTTCTGTTTATGTGTTTCTGAGTAAACAGTAATCAGAGAGAGAGAGAGAGAGAGAGAGAGAGAGAGAGAGAGAGAGAGAGAGAGAGAGAGAGAGAGAGAGAGAGTAAACATAAAATTCTACAGTAATTTTATTATTTAAATAAACCTGATTCATTCGTTACACTCCTTGTCTCTCAGTAAATTTAATCGTTCACTTCCTACTTCAATAACAAAGTAAAAAAGAATATTTTTGATAGGAAAAGGGGCCGAAGAATAGAAGAGTTTCCGGACGCTTGCAGCCTTCTTCCATAGAGGCAGCTATTCCATCAAGAGAATGAGAAGGAAAGAGATAAAAAAACACATTCTGAACCATGCAATTTGCAGAAAAACTGGCACAGTGGGCCGCAATGGGTGCCCTGTTACTAGCGAGCTTTTCTGTGTTGTTTTTTAATGTCCTTTTTTTTTAACCTTTTATTGTTTTTTCTGATGGTTACTTGGTATGATGCACCTGTTTGGGTAAAGCAATAACAAGTTATCAGATGCAGAGAGAATTAAAATATATATCCAGGTAAAGAAATAAAGATCTTGTAATGTTATGAAAATATTTTTTTACCATAGGTAAATATAATACCCTATAAACTTTCATACACACATATATATATATATATATATATATATATATATATATATATATATATATATATATATATATATATATATATATATATCCATAGGTCCACAGAACAACTTAGATGAAATTGAAATATAACTATTTCGTCACAGAAAGTAATTATGTTGTAGACATGATTAGTGCAACAAAATCTGACGTAATCTGTTTTATTCCTCTACAATATATCACTGAAGCAACAACTCACAGCGAATGGAATCTTATCACACAAAAGAATAAAAGCAATTCCAATTATTTCGCAAACAGGCCCACAACTCTCGTTATTCCTGTCGGAAGGATTACTGTGATCGGGTGTACGATTTGCCAGGAAGATTTATCTTTGATCAGTCTTCCGCCACTTGGGCTTTTAAGATCGTTGAGGAAACAAATGGGACTCGAGAGATGAATAGGCAGTTACCTGCTAAAATATGACCTCTTCGAAAGTCAAATAAATTCAAAGTACTGACGGTAGATTTCGACTTTAATATATCATGTCTGCTGGCCGGAAATTTATTAACAAGATTGGGTATAATGAGGGTTTTTCCCCTGGAAGAATAGAGTTATAATCAATATTATCATCACAAAAAACTCTATTTTCTTTTGTCCAAATTTTACAACTAGACTTTTGTCCAGATTTATCACCAACACTGGATCTAATTAGTTTTTTTTCTGGACGAAGAGTTGTTTTAATATTATCATTATAAAAGAAACTCACTTTGTTTCACCAGTGCCCTCTGTATAATGCTGTTTCTGCATCTTTTACACCTTCAGGAAACACAAATGCTCTCCTTAGATCTGTCTATGAGCTTTTGTCAGTATAATTACTTCTATTCAGTCGACTTTAGTGAATTTCATGTGAATAGAATATAAAACGAAAACTTTAAATTCTACTTAATTTCTTTCTACTTCAGTCGACTTAAGTGAATTTTATAAGTAAAAAAATAAATAAAAACTCCAAATTCTACTCAATTTCCTTCCACTTCGCTAGACTTTAGTGAATTTTATAAGTAAAAAGATTAAATAAAGACTTTAAATTATACTACATTTCCTTCCACTTCAGTCAGCTGTAGTGAGTATCATAAGTAAAAAGATTAAATAAAAAAATGAAAATTCTGCTTCATTTCCTCCCACTTCAGTCGACTTAAGTAAATTTTATAAGTAATAAAAATTCAATAAAAAGATTAAAATTCGACTCAGTTTCCTTTCACTTCAGTCGACTTCAGTAAATTTTATAAGTAACACAAAATTAAATAAAACTTCAAATTCCTACTTCGAGGCCTCAATCTGAGAGGTGAAAATTTTGGTACAAAAATAACGTTACACCAGCCCAAGGCGTCACGGTTATAACGTTTTGTTATCCGATTCGAAAATCCGTGTAAAATCGGATCTCGGTAATCCTATCTGGCCTGGGCACCAAAATAGAAAATTTGATGTCAGGCCTGGTGGAACCTGTAATGTAAGAGGATCCATGGGCATTGCAGGCATGCCTACAGTTACATGCTCACAGGAATGTTCCTAGGACATAGCAACAGTGGGAATCATGTTGATATATTTAACATTCTTTATATTTTATTTCAGCTAACAGCAAAAATTTGACTCTATTTCAGATCTAATCTAGATGGATAATTTAGTTTTCAGTGTAATAGGTGTCTGTTTTTTTTGTGTTGAGGGGGCGGTCTAAATGAATTTTTACAGGTTTTAATACAAGGAAATCGGTCATCTATATATTTTTAGTTTGTAATTTTATCTCTGTAGTATAATGGAATTTCTGCATTCTTATATACAATGAAATTTGTAATTTACTTTCAGTAAGTTTAAAATACAAATCTGGCGTCAGTTATCATGATTAATGTGAAATTAGTTTTAGATAAAATTCTGTCAGTCATTAGTATTCAGTCGGTTTCATTGTTAATAGTCAGTTTTATATTCAATTGTTACACCAACTCAGCCTCTAATGCAAATAATTCTAGCAGTTTATGCTTCATCATTAAAACCTAGTTCTTAAAAAATTTTGATATTTCAGTACACCACTCCTAAATCTCATTATGTCATACTATAACTCAGAAATAAACTGACATTTTACCAACCATTAAAAAAAAAATGCGAAAGCTTTGTCTTTCTTATCTTGAAACTTTCACTGATAAGTTGACTCTTAAAAGAGGCTGCTCCGGAAATAAGCGTGTCATTTGCATAATAATTCTCAGATTTCCGAACCAATTATAACTCTCTGAGCAGATAACGTTCATGAAAATGGCTGCTTCTTATTCGTTGCTAACTCATAACTCATCAGCAAGGCATCATCTTGTCTACACGCGGACTTCAACTGTCGTTATTATCTTAAAACATGCTTTGGAAAACTTCAAGATATTTCAGAAAGCTTGTACAAATATATACACCATTTTTGTCATATGTAAATTAGACTAAAAATATAACTCATATTAGAATTTAGTGTCAGAAGTAAAAGAGAACAATTTGAAAAGTTGCTGAATAAAAGGAACAGAAAAAAGACAGATATAAGGAAAGCAAACGTGGAAGGTTCGGAACTCCTGTCAATGAAAAGACGCCGTCCAGAAAAATCAGGATCCCCGGATTAAAAAAAAATAGCTGTAAAATTGACGCGCCGGCAAACAATTCCCTCCTTTACCTTGCAAAACAGCCGCGAATCCAGTGATGGATTGCTGGGATGCAGAACGCATTGTAATAACAAGACTTGCAATGCAATATCTGTCATGGATCTGAAATGCGAGATTTATTGCGCATCGGGAGGGCTCCGTCATCCCGACGAAATGCATCGGAAAGAATCAAAGGTTTTTTGTCGTTCCGAACCTTTTTCCGTTTCGTGAGTTTGGGCCGCTATTTCCAAAGAGATTTTTAGTGTTCACGCTCCATTTGTGCGACATTTTATAGCTTGGAGGGTTGCATCTATGTTAAATTTACAGTTATGTTAGTCTGAATTATTAAGTGATTATTATGGTGTCAGAAGGATGCTTGGGAATTCCTGTGCGGCTACATTGAGGCGCCAGCAAAGTTTTTCAACAGCATCTCGTTTTTTTACTCTTCTTGGGATTCAAGTTTTTGCTCTGAGAGGAGTTAGGCTCTACACTGCAGGATATTTTCTGGAGAAAACGTTTTGGCAGTTATTTAATTGCATTCTCTTAAGGTACCACGGTGCCAAACTGTCAGTTATTAAAGGACATCTATCTCTGTTATTATTAAAATATGGAGCAGCCACATTTAAGGTATTATAATACTTTTTTTAAGATTGTGATACCGCTTTGTTTTTCTTCTTTTGAAAGACAGCTATCAATTGGCTATAATCATGTGTCCGAGCTTGTTTTAGGTGTTTTTTATTTTTCTCTATTTTTCACTTTTTTACATGCCTCTGTGAATGGTTTAATGATGGGTAAAAGTACGAATTTTAATTTTGGGACTCTCCGTACCGCCAAAAAATGTTTATAGTGCATTATTTCAAGTATTTTATTTTACTATTTTCAACTGAAAATGAATTATCACTTATTAATATCAGGACGTGTATACATATCAATCAATATTTAATGTCTTTCATTAATAACTGTACTGGGTATAATCCCTTTATTTTTTATTCAGTATCCTTATTTCATTCATTTGACAATGTACTCAAAATCATAAGAAATCAGCAGTTTTGATCCTCACAGCATCTTGAAATGCATTTCGTCCCACAAGCACCATTTCTCGCGAAAAAAAAAAAAATCTGCATCAGTTTCTTCATCCTAGAACACAAGGATCATCAACATCTCTCAAACAAATCGGCGATATGACACCGAGAAAGTGTTCATCAACAGGATAAATATATATATTGCTTTTTGCCAAACGTGGAGAGAGAGAGAGAGAGAGAGAGAGGCTATGATTATACATTTACGAGCTCAGTAAATCGTCGTCTTTGGCTTTCGAGTCGTTCGATAAACTGCCTGATTTAGGAAGGACAAGTAGGATATTCATTACGTTCTCTTGTCGTCTTTCTGTCACAAAAAAAAAAATAAATAATAATTATAAAAAAATGTATCGGGAGCTACCCCTCGCCTTCTTGGGGATCTCTTTACGGCACACATGTTTCCGAAAGTAATGATGTGTCTCCACGACACGGCAAACACACCGAAGCAGACTTTCTCTCTCTCTCTGTCTCTCTCTCTCTCTCTCTCTCTCTCTGTCTGTCTCAGTGGCGTCACCAAGGGGGGGGGTTGCTATTGGGGCTGGGCCCCCCAAAATAAAGTCCCAGCCTCGCAAAAAACACTGACCCAACACATCTCATAGAAACTTGCAGTATCCCTAATCAACATGCAAACCTCAGATATTAGCAATTTAGCACCTATATCAAATATCCAAGGAAAGTCATAGACCGCAGTCAGGGATAATTCAGTAAGAAGTATTTCTTTAGTAAATACCTAGGCAGCTGAGCTAACTGAATGATTTACAAATTTCATTAAAACCAGTGAAGAGCATTTTGACAGTACTTTAAAATTCCCATGCGTTAACAGATGGTTACTTCATGTAATCCGTAACATGTTCCTTACACGTACTGCACTCAGAGACTCGATGAGTCGTTGCTATTATGATTTGTTTACTTCACGCTCTGTAGGAACGTCGTGTTGTCTGGTATTTAGCAATCGATTTATATCTTGGTGTTATGTGTAATATTTGTGTAATGGTTTGAGTGTTTGGTAATCAGTTAATTTCTAGGCCCATGATAGGTGCTACGTGATATATGGATGATAAACAAGACGTGGAAAAGAAACAAAAATAGTGCAACTGCGTGACATTAAAGTCATGGCGTCGGATTGCGCAATCGTAGTAGCATGTAACAGTGCATGTATGTACATTTGCCTTGATTAATCTATGGATACTCAGAAATCGTAGTTCTGGTGTTAGTACAATTTTTTTTTCTTTTCTTGTGTAGGAAGCATAGCCTGTGTATTGAAGCCAAATAAGATTGTTGGATAAGCCTATGCGCGAATCAATAAATTCATGTGTTACTGTGTTTTAATGCTAATGATAACTAATCACTATACTAATTAATACGCATGCAATATTGCCATTACAGATTTGATATGTAACGTTAATGATGTAGCTGAAATCACAAATCTGTTATAATATAAGATACAATTTAGCTATTGTAAATCTCAAACCATGAAAGGGTCATCAGGGTGACATAAGAAAAGTCTTTTGCACTCGCACTTCCAAAGATGAGCGCCAAGAAAAAGTGGCTGCTGTTGCACAGCTGCTGTAAATGAATCTGAAATGCAGGAAACAACCGAGGATAGTCACCAAGCCAAAGCCATTCAGATATGTGTAAGTAACTATACAGTAGATTAACTAGTAGAAAAGGTTAACTTGTGAAGCCTAGGCTTTTTTTTTTTAATCCATTTACGTATTTTGATATTTTTGTTCAACTAAAAACCTAAAAACGGTTTGGCATAATTGTACTTTTAGGTCTTTTATGTCACAAGATAAACTTGATATGCATAATAAACGCACACATAGGTTTGTGCATAATTGTTAATATTTTTCAATGTAGGCTATACATTTACAGTGAATGTGCAATGCGTTATACAAGATAAACTTGATATGCATAATAATATATATATATATATATATATATATATAGATAATATATATATATATATATATATATATATATATATATATATATATATATATATATATATATATATATATATATATATATATATATATATATATATATATATATATATATATATATATATATATATATATATAAATATATATATATATATATATATATATATATATATATATATATATATATATATATATATATATATATATATATATATATATATATATATATATATATATATATATATATATATATATATATATATATATATAAGTTTATATATAGACTTATGGAATTATTAGTTATTCTTTGTTCTGTTTTTCCCACTACTCGGGTGGCGAGATGGTTAAATAATGACTTTGTTCTGTTTTTCCAATGGGTGGCGAGATGGTTTCCATCCATCCATTTAGATAGGATAAAATATTATTTTATCCTTTTAATATAAATACTGACCTAATGTATGTGCATAGGATTATGATTAATATCTATATGTGAATGAATATACGGAACACCAGTGTCTATATAGATATATATATATATATACACACACACACACACACACACACACACATATATATATATATATATATATATATATATATATATATATATATATATATATATATATATATATATATATATATTTTTTTTTTTTTTTTTTTTTCAGCCACGACCCAGCACAACTGAAAACCTTGAAATTCCTACTAAAGGACAATTTACTGATATAGCCATGAGACCTGAAGATGGACCCACACAACCAAGACTAAAAATGTATCCAAAAGTACAGTTTGGTTCTCAGACCAGGTCTTTTCAATGTGATTGGTATGGTAGGTATGAGTGACTTGAATACTCCGTGACTGGTGACAGATTATACTGCTTTGCATGCACTCTTTGGTGCTAATGTAGGGCACAGAGAAATGGCATTTACCGACGAAGGTTTCAGTAACTGGAAGATGCATGAAAAGGCGTTAAAGCATGAAAAAGGCACATGCCGTGTTATTGCCATGGAAAAATGGCTCAACCTCAAAATTTCACAGTTGCATGGTGATGCTCATAAACAGCTTGATAGCCAACATAAACAGCAGGTTCTTCACAATAAAGAATATGTTAAGACACTATTGAACATTGTTATCACAACTGCTAAAACAAACATAGCATTCATGGGGCATGATGAAAGCGAAAGTTCATTAAATAAGGCTGCCTCTCTGGAAATTTTTGACTTAATAAGCAAAGAGTCTGAAAGATTTTGTGACCTGAAAAAAAAAAGATTCCATTAAATGCCAAGTATACATCTGAGTTAAGTCAGAATTATCTTCTCAAAGCTGTAGCCGATTGTGTGCTTGATGTCATAGCCAAAGAAGCCAAGTCATCACCCTTATTTGCAGTAATATCTGATGAGACTAGAGATGTTAGTAATACTGAGCAGCTCTGTGTCTGCATTAGATATGTCACAGATGAAACAGTAAATGAGAGGTTCATAGGATTCATTTCTTTGAAGAATCTTGATGCTACTTCTGTAGCTAACGCGTTTGTTAGAGAAGCTCCGTAATATTGGCTTGAATATTAATAAACTAATAGCACAGTGCTACGATACAGCATCTGCAATGAGTGGCAAAATCAGTGGTGTACAGGCATAAAATCGAGAATCTGTGAAGAATCCATACTTTTATGCACCATGTTCTGCACACAGATTGCAGTTAGTCATAACTCACACAGCTGGCTGCCTGCCAGAAGTAGCAGAATTTTTTAACTTGATTTCAGCTCTGATTAACTTCATCCGTGGCTCAACCTTGCGTAGACCTCCAGAAAGACAAAAAATTGTCAGTTCTGGAACTTCCTAAAGTGTAACAACACAAATGGGAATACAACCATAAGGCCCTTAAGTCAATATCACAACGCTTTGAGATTTTGATGGGTACTCTAGAAGATTTGTCTAACCATGGAAGATCTAGTGAAGAAAAAGCCTTAGCTAATGGATTCCTACAAGCTTTAAATAAGTTTGAGACAGTCTTTCTGTTGATTACCTTTTCTGAAGTATTTGATATTACAACTCCACTGTCAAAGACATGGCAGAATGAGAATATGGAACTTGCTGCAGCACTTAGCATGGCACAAGAAACACTTGAAATTATTAGTGACAAAAGAACAACAGACTACCATTTCAACACCATTTGGCAAAAATCAATTGATTTTGCTACTGAGAGAAACATAGCTTCAACTTTCCGTTAGCCTTCAAGGAAAAGGAAACCATCTTCACGTCTGTTGGAATCCTTTGTCATCGAAAACACAGGCCAACGAGACACTTTTGAAAGGGTTGAGGACCCAAAAGCCTACTGTAAAAGGTCTCTGTATATCCCTATTTTTGACAAAGTACTCAGTGAATTTAGACAAAGATTTGATGAACCAAAAAGCATCCTCCTTGGTGAAGCTGCTTGCCACCCATCATCTCCAAATTTCTTAAATGAAAATGACTTGCAATACCTTGCTGACCAGTACTCAATTGAAAGGGAAAGCCTTCATGCAGAATTACTTGTTGCTCAGAGAACACTACGGGATGATGTGATCTCTATTTCTGATGCTTTGGATAAATTGAAACCAATGAAGGAAGGTTTCACCACACTTTGTAATTTAATGCATTTGGCTTTAACTTTCCCTGTCAGTAATGCCAAATGTGAGCGATCTTTTTCTGTCTTGAAATTGGCCAAAACTTACCTCAGGACATCAATGGGTCAGGCACGACTGACCAGTCTAGGCACAATTTCTATTGAGAACCCTGTAGTGGATTCCCTTGATCTTGATAGGGTAGTGGATAGATTTGCAGATCTCCCAGTACCTTTACAGTCAAACTCAGGAGAATCCACCACAAGGCGTTTATCTCTAGTTTAATTAAGTTAGATGCAATATACTTCATGTAATCAATGTGGTTTATTATTCTATTTTTATTTCTTTTTTTTTTTATAAGAGAAATAGCTCCGTATTATTTTATCTTTTTAAACAGTTTTGTTCTTCTGTAAGAATATTGAAAGTATATATGCAGAGAATAGTTTCATCATAGTATCTCATGTAATATGCTACATATATAAATATATGTAATACGCATGCAATACTCCAATTTTTTTCACTCTTGCTCATGTACCAAGCTACCATCTAATAGTCATATCAAATATATCAAGCTGGTAGGGCTCCAGCCCCCCAAAAATTTAACCTCTAGTGACGCCACTGCTCTCTCTCTCTCTCTCTCTCTCTCTCTCTCTCTCTCTCTCTCTCTCTCTCTCACACACACACACACACACACACACACACATACACACACACACACACTCGCACACACGTATATCACCTGAAGTAAAAAGCTACAGCTGAATACAAGGTCTATCAGCTTTAATTGAAAGTATTCTCAGTTGCTTAGACTCAAAAAGAAAGGTCCTCGCACTCGGTTGTTTTTCCTTTTATCGTGACATTGTGGCGCCTGAAACATCCCAATAATTAATCAATTGATCGTGACAGGTTTGCTTACCGAGAAAGATGTTACCCAGGCACTAAGGGAAGCTTATACATTGTTCGTCTTTAAGGAGAGCTTATGGAAGAATGGAGAACTAAGCTTCGTAAGTCGTCGGTCTAGTGATTAGCGATTTTGGTAAGATGAAAACCACTGCTTCTAGCAATCATATCACAGCACAAATATAAAATATCTAGGCCGTGATAACCTGTACGTAGACCTTATACTTTCCTTCCAAAACTAAAATAAATAAGTTGACTTTATAACTACAATGCAAAATGAATCATTGTGTAAAATTTAACACTAATTATCTTCAGACCAGGAGCCCAATAAAATCTTACTTTTGAGGAAGTTAACCTTCATTTGTCACTGGCTACGCCATTTTCTGATTATTTTCAAATGGCTTTTAAGACCGACAGAAGCCTTCCTTTGCACATATGATAAGTTGATAATTACAACGAGAGTTTTATAATTTGTACGGTCTACCAACTCGATTATCTTTTTTGCAAGCACTATCATCAAATCGCTGGTGTAGACGAAATACGACTGAGTTTCCTGAGTAGCCTACTACCTTGTGGTGATTCTTTTTGTATCGTCCAAAATCTTAGACTCAACGTAATGTTGCCAAGTAGTGTTAAACTTTTTTTTTTTTTTTTCCAGTGTCATATATGTCGACAAGCTTGCGAATTCACAGCTAGCACCATTTTCCCTATGGTTATATAAATATGATCCCTCTTATGCATTGGCATAATTCGTAACCTGTGCGATTTGAATTGATTTTCTTTTTTACATTGTTTAGCACCAAGCACGTTGTGATAAGGTTAGCGGTGCTGTCAATGACAGCACGCTTAAGATGCTCCTCGGGCTTGTCAACATAACTACCTCTGCAGCATTATAACAGCATACCGAATAAGCTCAACAGGCATAACAATATTTTCAAAACAGGAATGTGAATTGCAAGTTTTCTTTGACTGTTGAAGTTTTAGGCTGTGTTCAAGCTGCCTGTAAGGTGTGAAATGATTTATAGGCCTAAAAAAAGTAATCTAAGCCTTCTGAGATGTAATCTCATTTACTAAAGAATTTATTATTAGAGATTACCTGTTCTTGGAAGAATGAACGGTGATGATGATTTAAATTATATGGAGAAGATGGCTACTAATCGTAATATCTATTAGTATTAATATCAAGGCCTATGGAATACTTGTTTTCTAACTGGCTTAAAATATTATTTTCTTAAAAGTTATTCTGCTCGCTTTTGGTGTATAATTTATTCATTCATAAGGTAACTTAAAGTGCAAGAATGTATAGATAACTTCATATGCTTTCTGGCCAGAAATTGTTAATATAGAGATGTGAATGCTACGTGTAATGTATTTATAGAAAGTGAAATCTAACAACCTAGGTCTAGGAACAAAATCTTGGCTTTAACAGAAGAATAATTGCATTGGCGAATAGTTGCCAGTAAACCATAGTTTTTGAAGTGGTTAAGAAATATAACATAAATAATTTTATTATTATGAAAATCCAAATATTCCTTTAAGATAATTTAATCGTCGCTACTCATTATAGACCTAATGGCTGCGTCACGCAAGCTCAGTTTGGTATCGGTGGATGCATTCTAGCTACAGTAATGCTTTCGTATTTACTTATTTACATTTTTTTCAGTGCTGAGGCGTAAAAACAATTGAATAGGACTATTTAAAAATTTAGGTTGCAAGTTTGTTCGTTTTTTTTTTATTTTAACATTGACATGAGGCTTGATGATGACATTTTTTTGTCGAAAGTATCGGCGATGAGTGAACGAAAGTTTTGAAACATTTCGTAATTATGGCCTTATTGTATGAAATAGTCGTGTTTTCGCATTGAGATAAGAGAAAAATATGGAGCGTGGTAGTTGCCAGTTCGTGAATTTTGAACGAAACCCTATGTAGTCAAGTCGTATCACTTAAGAGCATAGCTGTACAACAGACAACGGAGACGAGACCATAGCCACTGACACCTGAGCTACAAAGATTAGACTCGAACTAAGAAGGGTGTCGGGCGCATTCCTTTTTCACATTATTTTTGACGGGATGAAATAGCCAGCAATTTTGTGGTAATAAATTTTCGCTTTACTCTTAGACATCTCACTTATACAAGCTGCTGCATAGAAAGTCAGGAAGTCGTGTTTTTATAAAAGATCTTGAGACGAAATTTTTCATTCTGTCTTGCTCTTGTTGGTGAGATGGAGGATACTGAACGATCGAGCTTTCTCAACTAACTACGTTTTATTGACATATTTTTGTTTTAAGTTTATTGCATTCATTTGTTACTTCAACTAATACACGTCTGTCTTTCTGTCTGTCTGTCTCTCATACAAAAACACACACGCACACACAAAATGGCTTTATATTTATTCCTGCTCTGAAAACTCTCTCTCTCTCTCTCTCTCTCTCTCTCTCTCTCTCTCTCTCTCTCTTTATACGCAAACACACATGCACACCAGATGACTATTTTATTCCTGCTCTGAAAACTCTCTCTCTCTCTCTCTCTCTCTCTCTCTCTCTCTCTCTCTCTCTCTCTCTCTCTCTCTCTCATGCATACGCAAACAAACATGCACACACATATGACTATTTTATTCCTGCTCTGAAAACTCTCTCTCTCTCTCTCTCTCTCTCTCTCTCTCTCTCTCTCTCTCTCTCTCTCTCTCTCTCTCTCTCATGCATACGCAAACAAGCATGCACACACATATGACTATTTTATTCTTGCTCTGAAAACTCTCTCTCTCTCTCTCTCTCTCTCTCTCTCTCTCTCTCTCTCTCTCTCTTTCTTTTATTCCTGTTCTGAAAACTCTCCCCCTCTCTGTCTGTCTGTCTGTCTCAAACACACACAGACACACAACAAGTCCTCATCTTCATCCTTACCCTGAAAACAAGTAGCCATCACGAGAGACAGAGATGAAGCGTAAATCAGGACATTCCTCTCGTCCACTGAAACACGACAAAGGACCTCACGGAGACACGACTCTCCTTCCTTCCTTCCTTCAGGAGCCTTTTGAGGGGCTGATTAACGACAGCCCATCGGGAAAGCGTCAGCGAGAGGGAACAACGGAGAGGCGATTCGCAATGTAATTTCTTCACTTCATTTCCTTAGAGAAAAGGCGGTTCTGATTTCTCTATCTCCCCCCACCCCGCCAACACCCCTCCCATACCTCTTCCATCTTGATATATCCCGAGAAAGATTGAAAATGCATAAAATTCTCGTAACGTCAAATTTACGATCGTTCCTCGTTTTTCGGGGTTCCTTCTATTCTTCTTCTTCTTCTTCTTCTTCTTCTTCTTCTTCTTCTTCTTCTTCTTCTTCTTCTTCTTCTTCTTTTCGAAGTTCTCCTCTTTGGGGCTGTTCCGCAGAATTATGTTTTGGGAAATCAAAAAAGTTGATTTTTACGAGTTTCGGATTACGAGCTTTCTTCTCAGTGTCTCTCCAGCCTAAAAAAAATATTATTATTATTATTATTATTATTATTATTATTATTATTATTATTATTATTATTATTATTATTATTATTATTATTATTTACAAGAAATCTTACGCTTTAAGCAGCTAAAAGCACTCTGCTGGTTCTCCAGAGCTTTTGAGTTTTTTCGAATTTTTTTTTCTTGTGGTTTTACACTTCCCTCATCTATATTTTTATGGGTTAATTAAGGACATCCGTAGCAGTCCTACTAGCTGTCTTTAATGCAAAGAGAAGCACCACATAAAGCAAGAATTACAGAAAAACTCCTTTTTTTGGGGGTTCGTCTTTTCTCCTTCAGGCAGACAAAAGCACGTCCTCTGACTTAATCTCACAATACAAGTATTTGGTTACCAAAGTATATTTGAAGGACAACTGACCTTTAAGATTTAAAGCATTCCTTTCATTAGTCTTCACTTGAAAAAAACGAGTGACCTTTTAGGTCAAGACTTGTATCAGATAAGGATAAACCCACAACGCAAGTATGCATTTACCGAGGCGTATTTCAAAAGCACTCCTTATCATTGCCTTCACTTGAAAAACAAGTGACCTTTTTGATCAAGGCTTGTATCAGATAAGGAGAATTCCTACGCACTTTCTTTGACATAATCTCACAATGCAAGCGTAATTCAAAATCACTCTTGTCAAGGCCATCATTTGGAAAAAAAACAATTGACCTTTTAGACCGAAACTCGCATCAGATAAGGGAGAATTTGCTCTCGAAATCGACTTGCCTCTTGTTTCCAAACGAAGCTTTTCCCCGAAAACATCACGGATTTACATTTCAGATGGATCTGAAAGGCAAGACGATAGCGGTAATGGACTGGAGTTTTGATTCTGGGGAACTGGCTTTCTAGTCTTCTTGCTTTTTCATCTTTAAACTATTCTTCGTTCTCTCCCCTCTTCTGTGAGTTCACCGAGGGTATAAGAAGGCACAGAAGAAGGAAGAAGAATTAGGAAGAATGAAGGAAGAGGTTTCGACCTTCCTCACGTTGTAGTCAGGTTGCTTTTTGGATCCCGAGTAATACTTTGCTTGTTGTGATTGATGTTCCTTTTATATATTCCCAAAATAATTTTTCATCCTTTTACAAATGTACAGTGTTAGCTAAATATTATGTTTTCATCTGTGTCAAAACTCGTTTAGGTAGGCTGTATGATTTCTTTAAGCTGATGGAAACAATTGCTGCTTTCAAACTATTATGTACACACTTTGCTCATAGTTACCCTGTGCATAAAAATATAATAACCAGAAACAAAAAGAGCGTTTCATTTATTTACTGAATTCACATATACTTAAGTAGAACTATTAAGTATACGGATACTAACTAAATGTAAACACGAGTTGCCATTTAAACTAACCTGCAAAAGATAAAAAAAAAAAAATAAGATCTCGACTGAACCATCATGAGTTTACAAAACTGAAAATGCTAGAAATTAGTTCTGTTGAATGATCTGAGTGTGTTCATTTAATCTGAAAGTGCTTCAGATATGTTTCTTTGTGCAGACAGGCAAGCACTATACATCTCCAGCAGTGGTAGAAAGTTGACCCAATTCCCTGGCAAGACCTATAATTGCACTTCCTAATTCTGAAGACGCCAAAGTCTCTTCACCCTCGTTTATATATTTCCCAACTGGTTAGAAGCCTTGAAGACCCTATGTGACCATTCAGCGTCTTTTCCCCTCCACGGGAGAGGAAACCAAAATGAATTCCCACATTAAAAAGATAAAATCAAGAAGCACTATAAAAGAAATCTTAATTTGAAACCACAGCAATCGTTTGGTCATAGGGGTAGGTATCTCTCATTAGTCCCTTCTTTGGTATTACAGAAGCATCAAGTAAATTAAAGGCTTACATGGCTGGCAGACTTCACTGCTGTCATGATGATACTTTCATCTATCCTCTTTGAAAGGAGGACATTAATTCAGCTATTGCCGAGGAAATGACTCCTTTCTTTGCCTTATGTAAAAGGATAATTCAAAACCATATTTACTCCTGTGTATTATAGGTCTTCCATAATGAGTCTTATTGAAATGTGTCCTCTGTATGCAAGTTCTTTTATTGGCCTTAGTTTTCTTACACTGCACAGCGAGGGGATAGAATAACAGTTATTTCTGTTATCAGATTAATTAATCTAAATAGCATTCATTGACATTACGAATCTAGTTGGTGGTATAAATAAACATTCATGAGCAGAAGTATAGCAACGGTAATGTCTATCAAAAATAATAAATTTGAAATTGTATCCAAAGACTTTACTGTTAGTAAGTGTCAATATCAGGTAAGGCAAGAGTATCACAGACAGACTTATGCAACTAAAAAAATAGAACATCTAATTAGAGTTTGGGATATGAATATAATGTGTGTCGACAAGTAAAAATAAAGTACGTTTGAGGTGATTAGTGGAATCGCTTTATTACAAAAGATCGAACCTTGTCTAGTCTTGCACCGGATTCCAAAAGGATGATATCTGACTTTTGTTGTTCATTTCATATAAAGTTAGTACCATGATGTTCAGCGCAAGAATATCACGATAAATTTGCATCTGATAGAATTCTAATTGCAATTGTTTGCATCCCAACATACAAAATGACTTTCTCTCAG
This sequence comes from Macrobrachium rosenbergii, assembly GCF_040412425.1. Lineage (NCBI taxonomy): Eukaryota > Metazoa > Arthropoda > Malacostraca > Decapoda > Palaemonidae > Macrobrachium > Macrobrachium rosenbergii. Next base: position 10,499,381 of record NC_089771.1, read on the forward strand.
CAATAATAGGTCTGGATTCCAAAATTGTAGAGTAGGATAGAAGAAATGACTCCAGTGGCATCATTGTCATTTTGGGTATCCAGTCACTTAATTTGTTACCCTTCCAGGGATTTTCATCTATGATAACCGTCTGTCAAAGGCTCTTTACTTCAAGTACTGGAGATGTAATTGTCAGGTGGTAGTGTTATTTCTCTTAAAACTAGAATTCTAAAATGATAGTGTTATTCTAAGCAATAGATGGCATGGATATCTTTAGCAAACATCTTACCAATAGATGGCGCTGGTTGTGGATGTCATTCAGGAATCCTTGGTTTAGGTTGTTTACCTGGGTTTATTGTATAAAGTCATAAGCCACTACCTTAGAACTACACAACCTTTCACATGGTAAGAAATTATCTTTTATACTATTTATACTATTGTGCGAAGTGTTTGCTATTACTCATTATACTAGTGTTATTTACTGCTGTGCTATTATAATTGTTGCCTTTTAAGATGTTATTATGGTGTTACTCATATTTTGCAGACACCTAATCTGCGGCAATGATTGACATATGATACCTAATCTGCGGCAGTGATTGACCCATGATACCTAATCTATGGCAGTGAATTGGCCTATGATACTTGGCACATGGCAGTGAACTGGCCTATGAGACAGAACCTACAATAGCGACCTAGGCTATGGCTATGTTTGATGTGGCAGGACCGTGCATGGGGCATGTGACTACTAGCCTGGATTTTTTACTGATGCATTGAAGACTTTGTTATTAGACACTCGAATCCGGTTCTTCCTTTTGTGTCAACGTAGCCATAATCAAGAGTTGCATTGCTGATTGGTGTACTAAAGCAACCATTCTCGCTGATCTGGAACCATGTTACCTATTTTCAATCCTTATTGTTATTATGCACATGATTAAGCCATCTTGGTCATCCATTGCATTTTGTTATTTTCACTTAATTTTCAGTTTCTGTATGTAAATATTTAAATTCATTTAAGCTCATTCTTCTTAGTATTTGTCAATTAATGTTAATAAATTTATTTTTGTAATCATCTTATTATTTTCTAGTAATTATCGAGGTGTAGGTACCAAGCGCCTATTACCTTCCATCTTAATTTACCATCAAAAGCTTGACAAGTGGCGCAGTGAGTAGGATCTTATTGTAAAATTACTAGAATATTATGTAACTTAAGTATGTGTTATACCTTTTGCAGTTACCAACTTCAATTTGGATTGTACTACCTGTGAAAGTTGATGAGTTTACAAGGTTTGTGGCTTTGTCTTGAAATGGTTGCTGGATTTCAAGGTAAGGTTCGTTTGTGCTTTGTCATTTAGATTGTCATGTGAAAGTGCTTCGTGGTGAAGTGGATTAACAACTCGTTGTGGTGCAATATCTTATTGTTTTGAGTTTTGTGTAGTCTTGGTGAAGTTCTAGGAAAAGGTCGAGGTCAGGAAGTGAATTAGAAACTGTATCGTTACCCTATTAATTTTAGCTGAGCCAATTTTGATGATTGTAGGGTTAGTTAGGGGTAAAGTTGGTTTAATGTTCCGTTTCGTTCTGATTGTTTACTCTTCCTTGAAAATTCCTATTGTTTATTCATTTTCCTTATGCTAGTTATTTGCATGGAAATTTGTGTCATTGAAGGAATTATGCCCATAATAGACACTGGTAATCGCTGATTATACTAGGTGGTTAGTTGAATTCAGGATTAGCCATAATTTTTGAATTTTGTATTGTTGTATTTGTTGTTTGTATACTTATCTATTATCATGAGTGTCAATGAGTTGATGGATAAGGCTATTAAGCTTGGTATGAGTGCTACTGAGGCTGAAGAATTTATTGCTAAGCAACAAGCTAGGGAAGATAGATTAATGGAGAGACAGGAGAAAAGATTGCAGATGGAGTTAGCAGAGAAGGAGAAGGAAAGAGAAGAGAAGGAGAAGGAAATGGAGAGACAGGAGAAAAGATTGCAGATGGAGTTGGCAGAAAAGGAGAAAATTTTGAAGTTAGAGTTAGCAGAGAAGGATAAGGAAAGGGTCTTTAAATTAGAATGTCTTAAAAGGGAGCAAGAGGAAAAGGAGGAAATCAGAAAACATGAGCTCGCTAAGGCAGCATTAAGAAGTAGTGGTGCATCCAGTGGTATAAGTGGTGATATAAAAACTTTACCCAAAATTCCCCCTTTTGATGAAAAAATAGATGAAATTGATGTTTACATGGACAGATTTGAGAAGTTAGCTGTATTTCATCAGTGGGATTCGGCAGACTATGGTATACTATTAGGTACATTATTAAGAGGACGTGCTTTGAAGGTTTATTGTGGACTTGACCCTGCTATTGCAAGTAACTATGATGAGCTAAAGTTAGCATTATTGAAGGCGTTTCAGGTTAATCCTCAGGTTTATCGAAAGAAATTTCGAGAGGGCTATATTGAGTCAAATGAAAGTTTTGTGCAGTATTCGCATAGGTTAAGACAGAATTTTGATAAGTGGTTACAATTAGTAAATGTAATTAAGTCATATGAGGATGTTTGCGATTTTATGGTTATGGATCAATTATTGGCTAATTGTTCTAAGGATTTGAGAACATTTCTTTTAGAAAGAGTATGTAAGAATTCACATGAGATGGCATTGGCCGCTGATAGGTATTTGATAGCTCATGGAGTTAGTAAATGTAGAAATGCCAAATTTAGGAGTTCTGATAAAGGTTCCAAGTTAGGAAATCAGAATAAATCTGATAAAGTGACTGATTCCTTTAAAACAGTTCGATGTCACCTGTGTAAAGAAACGGGGCATATTAAGCCAAACTGTCCTAATAACCCAGTTAACTTTGCCCAATCTAAATCTTCTGATAAAAAGGTTCCTAAGATAAGTATTGCTCTTGCTTGTAGATAAGAATGGAATTGTTTTTGGCAAATCTGTAGAGGTTCTATTTGATACAGGTTGCAATACGGTAGTTATAAGTGAGACTTTGGTTCCAAAACGCTATCTCAGTAAGGTTAAAATTGTTAAAGTGTATAATTTCGTTGGTGTCCCAATACATTTATCACAAATTAAATGTTTCATTAAAAGTAAATTCTTTTCTGGTAGAGTAGATGCTATAATTGCCCCAATTAAATGTGCTGAGGTCATTGTTGGATTGATTCCTGGTTTAAAGCATCACATGAAAGGAATAGAATTGTTGGATAAAGTGCCTGAGCCAAATAATGTAAATGAGTTTAATGTTAATGTGATTACTAGAGGACAGAATCTTAAATCTACCACTTTAAAACCATTATCAGATGTCCTGACAGAAGTTAAAGTAGATCCTATAGACTTTAATAATCAACAGTGGACATGTGATTCTCTGAAAACAATTAGGAAAAACTTGAAAGATGAGGATGAGATAGTTTGTAGAGGTAGAACTATTAAATACATAGCAATTAACAATGTAATTTATCGTAAGTGCATTAAAAGTACAAATCAGTTAGATGTGGGTGAGATGCAAATTATTGTTCCACTTAAGTATAGAGAGATAGTTATGCAACTTGCTCATGAATCTCTTATCTCTGGTCATTTTTCATCTAGGAAAACTATTAACAAGGTGTTAAGTAAGTTCTATTGGCCCAGAGCTGGTGCCGAGATTGATAGATATTGTAAATCTTGTCACAGATGTCAAAAATTTGGGAAAAGGGTTAAGAAAGTACCTTTGTGTAATATGCCTATTGTTTCTGGAACCATTCAGTAGAATAGCTATTGATATCGTAGGTCCGATCGTTCCAGCTTCTAGTCGTGGTTACAAGTATATTCTTACAGTAATTGATTTAGCTACCCGTTACCCTGAAGCTGTACCACTTAAAAATATTGATACCATTACTGTAGCTGAAAGCTTGGTGGAAATATTTTGTAGGGTGGGTGTACCTAAAGAAATCTTAAGTGACAGAGGAACCCAATTTAAGTCAGATCTCATGGCAGAAATTCATAGGTTATTATCCATAAAGTCTTTGTTCACGAGTCCGTATCACGCCGCATGTAATGGAACTGTAGAGCGTATGAATGGAGTACTCAAGAATATGTTGAAGAAGGTTTGTTGCGATCAACCAAAGGAATGGGACAGGTATATTCCTGTAGTTCTTTTTGCCTACCGTGAAATTCCAAATGATACTCTCAAGTTTAGTCCTTTTGAACTTTTATATGGTCGTAATGTCCGTGGTCCGTTAGCAATCCTTCATGAATTAATTGCTGATAAAAGCACAAATGATGAAGTTAAAACTTCTTTATCAATATGTTTTAGACCTGCGTTCTAGATTGCAAGACATGGCTAAGATGGCAGTTAGCAATTCTGAGATCAGTTCACGTAAGTACAAGGAGTATTTTGATCGTAAGTCAAAGCCTAGGAAGTTTGTCGAAGGGGATGAAGTTCTAATAATGTTACCAAGTAACACTAACAAATTTTTAATGCAGTGGAAAGGACCTTATATAGTTAACAGTTGTCATAATAATGGAGTTGACTATTTTGTTAAGGTTGGGAAACATCTTAAGCTGTATCATGCTAATATGCTTAAAAAGTACCATAGGAGAAAATCTGTAAATGTTGTGCAAAAATCCGTAGAAATGGTTAAAACTTCAAATGGTTTGTTTTCTGACGTAAATTTTGATCTTGTTAATGTTGGAGAACCTGTTTCAGATCTTTGTGACATTGAGTATTTGGAGGTTGATAAAACTGATTATCAAATAAGCCCTGAACTCAAAAATAATCAATTTGCTGAACTTGTTAAATTATTAAGCGAATTTCCTGATGTAATAAATGATAAACCGGGTGTTGCCAAATATCTAGAGCACAATATTCAGTTAACATCTGAAGTTCCAGTTCGTGCTAAACCCTACCCAGTTCCAGTTAACTTGACAGCTGAATTTAACAAACAAGTTGATCAGATGTTGGCATTAGATATAATTGAACCATCAATCTCTCCGTATTGTTCTCCAGTTGTGTTTGTAAAGAAACAAGATGAGTCTTTAAGATTATGTATAGACTTTCGAAACCTTAATGAATTGACTGTATTTGATGCTGAACCCATGCCACGTATAAATGAGTCTTTGCATGAACTTTCTAATAAGGTCTATTTTACAGAGCTTGATTTATGTAAGGGATATTGGCAGATACCATTGACTTCGGAAAGCAAAAAATATACGGCATTCGCAACAAAATATGGTTTGATGCAATTCAAGAAGATGCCCTTTGGACTTAGCACGGCTAGTTCTACTTTTGTAAGACTTATGAGGAAAGTTTTGGCTGGTTTGGAAAATACCACTTGTTATTTTGACAATATTCTTATTTATAGTAATAACTGGTCGGATCATTTGATTCATTTACGTAATGTTCTATTAAGATTAAGAGAGCATGGTTTAACTGTTGGGCCTAAGAAATGTTTCTTTGCTTATAAGCAAATTAAGTATTTAGGTTACTCCCTTGGGAATAATTCTTTAACACCTCTTGATGAAAGGATTACAGCTATCGTAAATCTCCTCTTCCAGAAACTAAGAAACAACTTAGATCTTTCCTTGGAGTTGTTGGTTTTACAATAAGTTTATTCAAAATTTTTCCATTTTATCCGCACCCTTAAGTAGTATGCTTAAAAAGGAAGTTGTAATACTCTGAGTTGGAGTGAGGAACAGATAAGGAGTTTTAATAATTTAAAAGCCTCTTTGACAAAATCGCCTATTTTGTTGTTGCCAGATCTAAATAAAACTTTCTATCTTAGATCTGATGCATCCATGGACGGAGTAGGTGCAGTTCTTTTGCAGGAAAGTAATAAGATACTAATGCCGGTATCATATGCAGGAAAGAAGTTTTCAGATGCTGAAAGACGTTATTCTACAATAGATAAAGAGTGTTATGCGATAGTGTGGTCTGTTTTAAAGTTCAAAGAATACCTATACGGTAAGGAATTTATTTTGCAAACAGATCATTTACCATTAACTTATCTAAATTCCATGAGGAATAAGAATGATCGGTTGATGCGATGGGCTCTTAGTCTTCAACCTTATACTTTCTTGATTGAGTATATCAAGGGATCTGATAATATCTGTTCAGATATGCTTAGCCGTTGTATATAGTGGTTTCGGGATATTTAAGTTATTTAGAGATTCTAGTTTTTCTTGGTATGAGGGTTTGTCAGGTGGTAGTGTTATTTCTCTTAAAACTAGAATTCTAAAATGATAGTGTTATTCTAAGCAATAGATGGCATGGATATCTTTAGCAAACATCTTACCAATAGATGGCGCTGGTTGTGGATGTCATTCAGGAATCCTTGGTTTAGGTTGTTTACCTGGGTTTATTGTATAAAGTCATAAGCCACTACCTTAGGAACTACACAACCTTTCACATGGTAAGAAATTATCTTTTATACTATTTATACTATTGTGCGAAGTGTTTGCTATTACTCATTATACTAGTGTTATTTACTGCTGTGCTATTATAATTGTTGCCTTTTAAGATGTTATTATGGTGTTACTCATATTTTGCAGACACCTAATCTGCGGCAATGATTGACATATGATACCTAATCTGCGGCAGTGATTGACCCATGATACCTAATCTATGGCAGTGAATTGGCCTATGATACTTGGCACATGGCAGTGAACTGGCCTATGAGACAGAACCTACAATAGCGACCCAGGCTATGGCTATGTTTGATGTGGCAGGACCGTGCATGGGGCATGTGACTACTAGCCTGGATTTTTTACTGATGCATTGAAGACTTTGTTATTAGACACTCGAATCCGGTTCTTCCTTTTGTGTCAACGTAGCCATAATCAAGAGTTGCATTGCTGATTGGTGTACTAAAGCAACCATTCTCGCTGATCTGGAACCATGTTACCTATTTTCAATCCTTATTGTTATTATGCACATGATTAAGCCATCTTGGTCATCCATTGCATTTTGTTATTTTCACTTAATTTTCAGTTTCTGTATGTAAATATTTAAATTCATTTAAGCTCATTCTTCTTAGTATTTGTCAATTAATGTTAATAAATTTATTTTTGTAATCATCTTATTATTTTCTAGTAATTATCGAGGTGTAGGTACCAAGCGCCTATTACCTTCCATCTTAATTTACCATCAAAAGCTTGACAGTAATCTTAAGACCTAAGTAAAGTTATACGCATGTTTTTAATCTTATATTTATCTAGCAAAAAGGATCTGTCAAATATGATCTGTCGGTCTTCCAAAACACATTTAAAAAATTTCTTTATTAGATTTCTGTAAAAGAAAACTATTGTGCCGGCTTTGTCTGTCCGTCCGCACTTTTTCTGTCTGCCCTCAAATCTTAAAAACTACTGAGGTTAGAGGGCTGCAAATTGGTATGTTGATCATCCACCCTCCAATCATCAAACATACCAAATTGCAGCCCTCTAGCCTCAGTACTTTTTTATTAAATTCATGGGCCGCGGCTCATACAGCATTATACCGAGACCACCGGAAGACAGATCCACTTTCGGTGGTCTTGATTATTCGTTGTACAGAAAACTCGATTGTGCTGAAGAAACTTTGGCACATTTTTTACTTGTTTTAAACTTGTCACAGCCCCATCCCATACACTGAACATCATTTACTCACACCCCTCCCTTAACTGAGAGAATAAGCCTGAAAGAAAATGAGAAATTCGTAGATAAACCACCAGAATCAGTGGAAAATCTTTATGGTGAAACCACAGCTTTCATTTCCTCCAGAGGAAAGTCTCATTAGAGTTCCTTTTAGTCATATATGGAACACCAGGCATATCAAAGACCAGGATGGTCGGCTGGGTCTCTTGAAGCCTTAATGACAGCTTGATGGAAGCTCTCTCCAAGTGAAGCAACGCACTTGGGTTGTTCTTGATTAATTCAGTAGCCTTCGTTTGTATGATGAGTTGTGCATTATAACAAATCCCTCTCAATTCGCGGATATTTGTGGCGGTTAATTCTTAAAAGATATTTACCTAAATGCTTCTTAAAAACCTAGATGTTACTTAATTTTTTTAGTGTAAAAACAATTTTTCTTGATATTTATAATTAGAAATGGTTCATAATTCTAGAATAAAAACATCATTAAATTCTGTAGATAAACTCTTATTTTCTTGAGAGAGAGAGAGAGAGAGAGAGAGAGAGAGAGAGAGAGAGAGAGAGAGAGAGAGAGAGAGAGATAAATACTAGACCATGACACTGAACGAAACAGAAGAGGGAAATTCTTTCTCTCAGTCTCACGGGGCTATACCCAACCCCAATCGCCTCCCCCCAACCCACCCATGGGAAAAAAACATCCCCCTCCCCCACAACCCCAGACTTTCAACCCCACCGCTGCATCTCCCTCAGACGCCTCCAAAGAGAATGATTCAGTTGTACTGATTCACGCGACATAAATTCCGAATTCCACAGCAGCGTAATAAGTTCCCTCAGTTTCCGAAGATTGATTTCGAGGCGATTCGAACAGAGCCAACAATCCCAGGTCTCACTAATTCGGAACTGCGCAGGTATTTTTACGAATCAATAAATTTTTGGAATAGAATAAAGATTAATTTAATTGTCTTCAAGTAGAAAAAATATAAGAAAGATTTTCCTTTATCATGGGATCTGAAACTATAAATATGAACATACATTTCTCATACTGAAAAATGAATTAATTTTATACTTATGCAAGAAGACTACTAAAAACGTAATTACAACCATCCGCTTATAACTCGGGTTATTAATATCGCGAAGTTTAGCAAAATTTGAAATTTAGTGTTAAATACAGTAAGGAAACTTATGCTAAAAATATATAAATATCTATTTTACAATCTTGTTCACATAAATGCTAAAGAAAACATTTTCAGAGCTCAGTGTTTACTTCATGATGAGATGTTTTCATCATGAAACAAATATTTGAATATAAAACTAGAAAACAATTGTGATTTTTGTAAGGTTTATTGCTCCCCCGCCCCTCTCTCTCTCTCTCTCTCTGTCAAGATAACTAGAGTTTTATCAACAGAATTGACTTTCGTTCTTTATTGCAGAATTATGAACAATCTCTGAAGATCAATATGACAAAGGCATATTTCCACTCTGAAAGAAAATGAATGCATTAAGAGCAAAAATATTCGCATCACCCTTTCAATTACAGTTCAGAAGGAAGTATTTATTTCGTAACTGATGCACATTAAGTAACGATTCCAATTACAGATCATTAGTCAGGTGATTACCGAGAGAGGGACAAATGGTCTGCCGGAACGACGACCAACGATGTTGTTTTTTCTTGTTAATTTATAGCCACCGCTTTGTCAAACAGTTAATTTGTGAGCTAACGACAACAGCATAAGCGTGTCAGTAATTTATTTCCACAGACGCAAACTAATTAAAACTGCAACTCCCGTTCGTAGTGATAATACGCGTTATATATTTATACACAGTGATGATACAATTTAAATTGTGAGGTAGAGTTTGCTTGAATATTCAGTGTATATATATATATATATATATATATATATATATATATATATATATATATATATATATATATATATATATATATATATATATATAATATAAATATTAAGCTACAAATGTCCTTTAATATCTAACTTGCTCTACCTCGGAAGTAATATATTTTCATGTATGTTACCTGAAGGGGAATTTTTGGGTTGATAATAAGTTGATCGTCTCGTGGGCTCGAACCACGGAAGACAAGAACTCAGGACTACAGTGACGCACATTAAACCACACAGTCATCAAGGAAGGTATAAGTTGATACCTACTCCCACCTACAAATCACTGTCGAACTCAGGTATTTGTAATTTGAATCAGTATCAACTCATTTCTACCATGTTAACCTTGTAGTGCGTTTGTTGCATGCAGCCATATTATGAATGAAATTTATCACGTCACCGTGATTCATATACAAGCATTAAGCTACAAATGTCCTTTAATATCTAATTCACCCTAGCTGGCCAACCCGGAGCTACCCGGGAAAACTCTGAATGAAAACCGATAAACTCTCTCTCTCTCTCTCTCTCTCTCTCTCTCTCTCTCTCTCTCTCTCTCTCTCTCTCTCTCTCTCTCTCTCTCTCTCTCTCTCTCTCTCTCTCTCTCTCTTTTCCTCTTTTTCCTCCCAACATCCCCTCTGCTCTCTCTCTCACTTCCTCTCCCTCTCACACTCTCTCCCCTTCCTGTTGAGATAGTTACTTCAGTTACATTGCCCAGCATTTTTGACCTGTTATATTTCATCACTTCTCACTCTCCATTCCTATAGTGGCTGAACTTGGACTTGAAGGGCATCGGGAGTGACACTTCATCTCAGCAACCTTGAAAGCTATGGATTAGACACTAATATCTTTACTTTTCGGTTAACTGTACATTTAACTAACTTCCCGCCCCCTTCTCACCCCACCCCTTCCTATTGAAGCTGAACTATGACTTAATTGGCATTGGGAGTTTCACTATTCATCCCAGCAACCTCAAAAAGTATGGATTAGACACTAATATCTGTCATTTTCGGTTATTTTTGCATATCACCCCCTTCCCGTCCCTCTTCCTATCAGGGCTGAACTTAGACTTGAAGGGCATCAGGAGTGTCACTATTCATCTTAGTGACCTTGTAAACTATGGATTAGATATCAATATCTGTCGTTTATTATTATTTTTACATGTCATCCCGTTCCTACCCTTTCTCACCCCCCTCGTATTGGGGCTGAACTTGGACTTGAAGGGCATCGAGAGTGTCACTATTCATCTCAATGATCTCAAAATCTATGGATTAGACACTACTATCTGTTGCTTTCGTTTATTTTTGCATGTCACCCCCTTCCAACCCCCTTCTCTCCCCTTTCCTATCAGGGCTGAACTTGGACTTAAAAGACATTGGGAGTGTTTTATTCTTCTCAGTGATCTTGAAAACTGTGGATTAGACACTAATATCAGTTGTTTTCTGTTACTTTTACATGTCGCCCCTTCTCACACCACACTTGCTATTGGAGCTGAACTTTGGCTTAAAGGGGATCAGGTGTGTCACTATTCATCTCAGCGGCCTCGAAAACTATGGATTAGACACTAATATCTGCCGTTTTTGGTTATTTTTACATTTAACCCCTTCTCATCCCCTTCCCACATACCCCTTTGGTGCCAGTGATGTCTTATCCCCACAGTCTTCTTTCCCAGATGATATGTCATATGTATACCAAGTTTGGTTAAAATTGCTTGATGCATTTCAGACTGTGTGTGGAACATCCACACGCACACATACATACATCCATTTATATATATATATATATATATATATATATATATATATATATATATATATATATATATATATATATATATATATATATATATATATATATATATATATATATATATATCAATTACAAATTCTTGATTATAAATTCTTAATTATTGAAGAACTTCATTCTAATGATATTAAGGTACCCTCACAGTTAATATATTTATTTTCTGATAAAAAATAGAGAGCACATAGGATAATCTGATGTCTTTCACCACCTACGAGAGAAAATCCAGTAAAAAAAAAAAAAGTGAGGAGTACCCAAAATTCGTAGGAAGTCTTCACGATAATGCAGTCAAAGCCTTAGTTTCCTCTGTAAACGGATGTCATTAGATCCCTGTTTACACATATATGGTACGTTAAGTAAATTAAAGGATTACACAGCTCCTTGGCTCGCTTGAAGTCAGCCATAATCTTGGAACTTGAAATGAGCCACTGCTGGGTGGTTCTCGATTACTAAAT
>NC_089771.1:10516110-10528610 GCF_040412425.1 Macrobrachium rosenbergii
TAGAAAATTAAAATATAACTGATAGCCTTCTGAAATTATTATATTACGTTTTTAAATTTTATTTACATTCCCTCGTTCCTAAATATTCCCCTTTTAGTTAAAGGAAAAGTAAATTCGAAGTTACTGCGCATTAACCCCAAAATTTTTTGCCACAAAACCAACTGATCGAAGTAAGAATTGCAACAATACAAAAAAAAAAGGAGTTTTAATTCTTAAGTCAACCGATAAAGATAAACTTAGCAATAAAGAAATCAAATACAGGGAATAATAGGATGATTGATGGATATGTTCTTATTACAATTACTGAAACGTGACTTTTCTATTCCTTACGTTATACATAGTCTTTCCTTCTGAAAAATTTCCTTCTGATTTTTCAGTAATTTCTGGTTCTTTGGCTTCCTTAGTTCCCTTGACCTTATCTTTATCTACTCAAAATCCCTCTTCTTTTAATGATTCAGCATATGTGGAAGGTATTAGGTTATTTATTTTCTTCACTTTCACCTTTGTCTCTTGTACACCTATGACTTTGTATGGGCCTGTGAATTTAGTGGCTAACTTATAATTAATTCCACTTCTTACTTCCTTCTTAATGTTGACTTCATCGCCTGTCTTGTAGTCTACTGGCTTTAAGCCTTCTTGATGTTTGTATATAATGATCATCTGGGCTTCTTCTATATTTTTGTGTAACTGTTTATGAATTGCCTTGAAGTTACTAATTCCTATCTTCATGATGCCTTCAGAATAATTTGGCTGTATTGGCTGATTCAGCCACGCACATGGTAATCTTGGTTCATATCCCATTAAAGCTTTTATGGGCGTTGCTTGTGTACTGGAATGAGTCCTAGCATTTAATGACAACTGGACTAAAGGTAAACTGACATCCCATTCAGGATCCTGTCTTACTGTATGCCCTAATGCATCTAGAACTTTTCTGTCATTCTTTTCTACTAAACCATTGAAAGCTGGGTGATATGGCTGTATTGTTACTTCTCTACTTTGAAAGCATCATAAATTTCTTGTACAAGTGAGTTATTGAATTCTGTACCATTGTCAGATATTATAAGTCGTGGAACAGAATATCTACAAAATATGTTGTCAAAGAGAGCGACTGCACATACCTTAGCTCCTTTGGCCGTTATTAGTATTAACTCTGTATGTCTGGTAAGTGCGTCTATACACACTAGTATATTCTTATTCCCTTTACTCGTGGTGTGCAAGTGATGAGCTCTATAGCTACTCTTTCAAATGGAGTTTGTGAAAGGGGATACTTTCCTAAAGGCACTTCTTTATCTGTTCTTCCCTTGTGACTGTTACAAGTATTACAACTTTTCACATAATTACTAACATCTTTGTAAATTCCCTTCCAGTGGAAAGATCCTTTAATTAATCTAACTGTCTCATCTCTTCCTGGGTGTGCTCTCATGTCATCATCATACATTAGTTCAATAACCTTACTTCTTAGGCTCTTAGGTACTATTCTTTTATGGGTGACACCTTGAAAAGACTTAAATGGGTCGAATTCTTCACATATCCTGTCTAGTACGTCTTCCGTGATGTCCACTGCATCTACGGGGCATCCAATTTTCTTACTCAATTCTAGCCGTTCTTGATGATCAAATTTCTTCTTATTTCTCACAAATCTGAAAATCTCTTTTAAATCTTCATCATTTTCTTGTTTCCTTATAAAGTTTTGCCTGGAAAGTTCTGTGTTGTGAATGGCAAATACATTGCATATAGGTTCACTTGGCTCTGTTTCTTGGTTAATCATATTTACACTATCACCTTGTGGGATGTATCTTCTATTTTATTGTTTTTCCCTGGCACATATTTTACTTCTGTGTCATAATCTTGGGCAGTCATAAACCAAAGAGCTCTACGTCCGGAAAAATTCGAATTCTTGAGCATTTCTACTGTGGCTGAATGATCAGCGAATACAGTTATCTTATAGCCATATATTATGTTTCTGAAGTGCTTTAAAGCGTCTATTATGGCTAAAGACTCTAGTTCTGTTACTGAGTAGTTTTCTTCTGTTGGTTTTAATTTTTTTTTTTTTTTTATAATAGGCTATAGCTTGATATTTGTTATCATGTCTTTGCATTAAGCATGGTCCTATACCAGAACGGCTTTCATCTGTGGCTAAGAAGAATTCTTTGCTAAATTCTGGGAAACTAAGTGCTGGAGGGTGTGTCAACCTTTCTTTCAGTTCATCGAATGCTTTCTGTTGCTTGGTGGCGCTGCTATAGTAGCGAAGTCTTTTATAAACTTTCGGTAAAAACCTGCTAAACCCAAGAATGATTTCACGTCTTTCTTACAACAAGGTGTAGGATACTCTTTGACTGACTTAATCCTTAAGTCATTTACTTCCACTCCTTTTTCACTTAATGTGTCCCAGGTGGTCTTTTTTTCCTTCTAAGTACCGTGCACTTTTTAAACTTTAACTTAAGGTTGCTTTCCTCAATCTATTTAGGACTTCTCGCACTAGTTTTATGTGTTCTTTGATTGTATCTGTTGCTATTACCAAATCATCTATATAGCAATGTACATCTTTGCCTTGAGTGAGAGTCTTCCGAGTTTAAAGGGTAAATCAATTTGCCCTACTAGTTTGATTCTGTTTCCTTGAACATCTGTGATGTTACAGCCTACTATTGGGTTCAAGCTTAAATGAAAGAAATATGCCTGATACACCTTTTCACATTATATTCTTAGGAATGCCTGTATCGAAGAATACGGCAATAGGCTTTTCTAAACCAACATGGGCATGGAATACGGGTCTATAACTATATTCATTTCCTATATTAACTTTGCTAATACACTTAGTTTGACTTAGGGTTGACGATCTGGTCTTTTCTTTTGCTATGTAGGGATGTCCGTGATACCATCGGTGTTAAAATTTACCGTCGAGTCGTCTGATAGTTCTTGATCCGATTAGTATGCTAGGCTTGCAGCTTGGTCAATGTTCTGGTATCTGGTATAATTTTGATCTGTTTCTTCCAGCTTGTGGAGACACTACGATTTCTACCTCTACCTTGTGACTGTGATCTATATCTAGGTCTAGAAGTAGGCTTATTCTTGCAATCTCTGACATTATGTCCTGTTTTCTTATGGTAAGGGCAATAAGCTATTCCATGGCAACCACTAGCGTAGTGCCCTCTCTTTTGGCAGTTGTAACATGTGCCTGTTGAAAATCTTCCTTGAGGTGTGTTACCTGGATTCCTATTCTGACTTTTAGCTGGTGTCCTAGATCTCCTATTCTTATAAGTTTGATGATTATGCTCTCCTCTATCTTGTCCTAAGTGACTAAAGGTCTGTATAGATCATTCCCTTCAGGGTTTCTACCCAAAATTTTCCTCACTTCATTTTCAATTTCTATGATATCGTCTTCTAAACCCCAGGTACGATTCATTCCTTCAAGAGCTTTTGAGGGTAGGCTTTCCAACAGCAAAGCTGACCTAAACAAATTATGGCAGTTTTCAATTGTTATTGCCTTTTGACCTGATGTCGTTGACCATGGGGGTGTATGAAACTAAATGGCTCTTTTACAACCTCCCAAGTTGTAATACAGGATCTATTAGGTCTTTATATTTACTAGGATCGCAGTCAGTAAATGTACCTCAGTATCAAGGAAAACAGAAATAGAAACTCAAGAAAACTTAACACTATTTATTACAAACTTAGAAATGACTTAAATCAACCTTGTGAGAATATACTTAAATATATAAACAAAAAAAATCAAGAGAACAAATACCTGGTTCTCAGGATCCCACAAGTAACCTTAAAATTAATTCACCCAACCCTAATCGAGAGAGAAAACATGCGCAATGTATAATAAAAATGGATCCAATCAAGGCTAGCCAAAATAATCAATAACCTAATAATAGTAATAATAATAATAATAATAATAATAATAATAATAATAAGGTAGAAGGAAGTAGGAGATGAAAACAAGGAAAACCTTAATACCTATTCCTACCTACCACACAAGCTAAGAAATGTGGAGTTCCAATCCATTAATTATAGACACACTGAATCAAACGTGACAATGTATATATGTAACTACACACAAATATATATTTATAAATAATTAAACTTGACAAATGTTCACAATTTCACCTTAAGTGAAGTATCAGAAGAGTTGAAAACTAGGTCGTGATCTATCCAAACTGCAATCAAGAGGACCAGAACTGTACGCCAGGTACTAGAGGGCAACACTTTGTCCCGGAGGAATAGGAACGATAAATCGTCTTACCTGGCGATAGCCTCCCTACTGATCACCTAACGAGTCAAGTAGCTCTCTCCCGTATAGCAGCTGGATGAGGAGGGCACGGCATGTAAATCCAGAATCCAGTGCCGGGATATAGCGACGACACCGGTCCCGTAAAAATCCTCCGACGGGAACAAGGGACAGAAACAGTGGTCGCAGATGACACAGCCTCTGCGAAGCTCCTCACAACACCTGCGGGGAACAGCCGTGATCCAAAGACACACGCACACAAGACGTATATTTGCGTCTGTCAAAATCCGTGAGGGAAATATCCAAGTGCGTGGTCCAAAACGTAAATATCCAAAGTCGTCCTCCAAATAAATCCAAATATAAGCTGCGATGGGAAATAGTCTGGGTAAGAGCTTGTCAAGACCCGAACTCCCGTTGTCCGGTCCACCATGTTCACTCATCACCTTTCCAGTGTTTATAAACCCTCAAAGCAAAAGAATAAAACAATCGTTAAAACGATAGTTCACTAATACACAAAGGAGGAGGAGGAAGCGCAACAACACTGACAAACAATCGTAAAGCCACTTAACTTACGGGAACACTAGAGTAAACATACTCAGCAAAAACTTAACTTAAAAGTAAACAAGGATGATTTAAATCAAAAGAAATAATAATAATTTACGTTAACCTAATAGGCTCCATTCCTTGAAATGGCTATATAAATGAGGATTCATTCAGAGGTAATTTCTCTTCTCTACTCTCCATCCTGGAGCTATCTTTCCGAGACTGATTACAGGGTCTGTTTCCTTACTGTGGAATATATTCTCCTTAGGTATTGCTTCAGTTCTTCCCAATTCTTAATTCTTCTATAGGCTCTAGAATGAACGTAACACCCTATATTATCTCCTGTAGACAAATCTAGATAGGCTTTGGCTTCATTTAATTTGTCTTTGTCTGTTCCAGCTATGCTATTCAAATGGGTTTCAACTTTCTCGATCCACGGTTCTAGAGTGCAAGCATCATGCTCTCCCCTTTTACCCCCAAAAATTTGATAATATGGTTACTTGCTTGCAATTTATGAGTAACCGTGGAGGTTGTGTTTGATGAAGTTGAAGGTGTAGGTGTAGTAATTTTCAATTTATTTATTTGGCTTCTTGTCTGTAGAGGAGTTCTTGCTTCTTATTACGTGCCGATCTCTTTCTGGGCATCTACTCATCAATGACAAGCAATTTCTTAAACACTAAATATAACTGAATTGTGATTGAGTTACGGCAGTAATATCTCTTAAAAAAACATAATGTCAAACAGTTATTAAAGAAAAATCATAAACACTTCCACCTCAATCAAAGTTAACAGTCACTTAAAATTCCCCCAAAATTTATAAAAAAAAAAAAAAAAAATAAGGAAAAATCGTTGCCAAAAATTTTATTTGCCTCTTTAACTCAAGTGCAAGTCTTTGCGTCTTAAAAATTGTCAAACAGAAGTATTCACATCATGTTAGCTTTAGTAAAAAAAAATCTTATGTGTGTGTATATGTGAGGATATTCAAGGACTTATCTTTGCCGTCTTCGAATCTGGGCGTCGTCTGTGGGTGTATGATTTCTTGGTTGCTTTTTTCTCGTCTGTGTTGCTGGGACCTCTCGTGGATCATCAAGGGGGAAATGAGTGCGTTTTTCTTCGCGTCGATTACCTCTCTTTGCTGAGTGAGACGTCTTCTTAGATTTCTTATTTCTCTGTCAGTAATCTTCTTCTTGCTGGTTTTTCTTCCTTGCTGGATAATGTGGTAGCGGGCGCTCTTAGTAAGAATTTTGTGGATACTGAAGATGAGCATGTGTGTAATGCAACTGGCGAGCATGTGGATTGGGATATTAGTGTGGTGGAGAAGAAACAAGATGAGGATGAGCTGTTAGCGGAAGCAAGGACGTTTCTTAGGGGTGAATTAGTGAGAAAGGGATATATGTTGCCTTATTCAGGTTTGGAATTAGGGGGTAATTTTTTGGTGAGAAAAATAAAATATAAGTTGAGGAGTAGTGAGGATAAGGGGGATACAACACAGAGTTGATTCCAGTGGTTTTGGTGATTACACATTGTAAATTTGGTAGTCCACATTTGGCGACTGAGAAGACGTATCAGAAGGTATGTAATAAATTTTTCTGGAAAAATATGTTTTCTTCAGTGGAGAGGTTTGTAAAAGAACGCCCTGTGTGTAATTGATGTAAACCAGCGAAGGCAACGCCGTGTAAATTGGGGTCTTTTCCTATCCCAAGTAGGCCTTTTCAGAGGGTGCATGTGGATCTGCAAATGAATTTTTATGAGTCAGAGTTTGGTCATCGACATTTGTTGGTGATTGTAGATAAATTAACGAGGTTTGTAGAGATTTTTCCGCTAAGGAATAAGACGGTGGATGAGGTTGCGGTGACATTTTTCAGTGGGTATATTTGTAGATATGGGGTACCAGAGATACTAATTACAGGTAAAAGGAGAGAATTTGTGAATGGAACGTTCAAGTATCTGGTGGCAGTTATGGGGATACAGAAAGTAAATGTTCTTCCTTATAGGCTGGAGGCTAATGGGTTGTGTGAACGAGCTAATAGGAAAGTGCTCGAAGCTCTTTTAGAGTTACAGTGGGGGTAGTGATATTAACTGGGATAGGTATATAGATGTAGTCAGACATAATATGAATACAATGGCTAGTGACACCATTGGTATGTCCCCTGTGGAGGCATTATTTGGTCACCTGGTTCGTGGTGTGTTTGATTTGTTGGCAATTCCTTCTCGTTGTGATGATATACTTAAATCGTTAGTGCTACAGCTAAAGAGAGACATGCACGTCTTAGCGGTAATCTTGAGTCTAACACACAACAGGTGGTCGAAAGAAGTAATTCTAAGTCAGACGGAGCAAAAGTTGCAGTTGGTGATAAAGTGTTTTTGAAGATTACTGTCAGAAATGACTTGAATTACAAGACTGGTCCAAAGTGGAAGGGCCGTCACATGTTATAGAAGAGAAAAGGGGGAATAGGTTTATTGTTTTACATGAAGACACGGGATTGACAAAGTTTACACACATATCTAAGTTTAAAAGAACAACTTAATGACTGGTAGGGGTTTCTTTGTTTTTTTTTGGGGGGGGGACATTTATTATTGTTTTTTCTTTGTTCTTTTCGTTGGGGTTGAGCAATTATTTATATTTTTTTCTCTCTCTCTTTCCTTTGTTTGCAAATGCGGAGATTTATCATAATTTGTCAAATCTTTTAACATGAAAGCTTTGTGTCATTTGGGTTATTTGTATCATTTGGGTCATTTGTATCATTTAGGGAGACAGCGATTGGTGGGGCGGTAGTTAGGCGCTTGAAGAAGGCTGAAGCATTGGAAGCTGAGGTAGCTGACCAGGGGAGAGTTTTGGAGAAGTTATGTGGTAGTAACGCAGAGTTACATGAGCGTTTTGAAGATTTGAGAAATACGCACAATGTGTTACAAGTCACTGTTCAGGGGATTAGGGGTGACCTAGGCTTGAAGATTGCTTTCTTTGCAGTACACACTACAATACTGAATATTGAGAAAGAGACCAAATCGTTGCTAGCAGAGATCAAATCTCTGGTAAAAGCGGTAATAGTGGCGTCGCAGGGGTGTATTTCTGAAGATATTTTACCTTTAGGGGTGTTAGAATCAGTCTTGACGAATGTAGCTTACGAGTCCAATATAATTCTACTGGTAGTGATTTATATAGATACTATGGGATAATAAAACTATGTTTTTCAGACAGGAGGTTAATCGTGGAGATTCATACTAGTACTAAAGACCCTTTTCGTAGTTATATAATATGACCTTTTCCTAGTACATATAATAAGGCAGTAGAGATGTTAGAGGGACTAGAAACTAAGTATATTATAGGGAGTAAGTTTCAGTCATTAGCTATTGATTATAAAGATAGATGTATATTAGTTCATAATAAATATATTTGTGATAATAAATGGTTTGTTCTGAGGGATGCTGTTTTAGGGGGTTGTGAGTTTCAATTGACACATGATGTGACTGCTCCAAAATGTACCTTTAAACCAGTTCCTGATGACTATATGGTGATGCCATTGGAAAGGACTTCAGCAATCTTTTGCAAAGCTGCAGGTTAACGGAAATGTGCCACAATGCGTCAACATCGTTCCTTTTGGAAGGGTCATGGCTATTTTATAGAGCGTGCAGAATAGTATCTACGGAGTTCATCATCCTCAGCAAGAAGATTGATAATTCGTCAGCCAACATTTTTTCTGCAGCATATGCATAATCATCATGGTGTTGTAGAATTATCGGCTGTAGTAGAGATCACAACATTACCAGAATTAAAACAAGTGGAAGACATAGACTATATTGAACTGTCCAATGACCGTAGGTTAGTCTTACCATGCGTTCTCAGTGCGTTACTGATAATTATCTTAATTATGTGTGTTGCCATATTCTTAAGGTGCAGGCGACTGTGCTGCTTCAAGGAGAAGCAGTTCCCACAAGTGCAAACGACGATTAATTATGAAGCTATAGCCTAGAGACTGAATAAGCATAATTTGTGTTGGGGGCAACACAAGGTAGGTAGGCTGAGCTCTGTTTAATGGGTACAGGTTTATTTGTGTACGTGCCTGTGACATATGAACTCTTGCATTAGTCAGGGATCTTGCATGTGGAAGGTATGTGACCCGGGCATCTGCTAATTCAGCACGTTTCGTACAGTCACCTTTGGAATACAGCAGGTGTCAGCGACACGGTTTCAGGCAGAACTTTCCGTCTCTGTTTTGGATCAAAGCTTCTAGAACATTTTGTCCAGTTTTAATCGGATTTCTCAGTGTGTCAAAGAAAGTGTGCATTAGTTTGTGCATTGTGAAAACCGCTAGGTGCGAAGGGCTCTTGTGAAAGGTTACGCATTCGTTTGTGAGGCGTCAAACGAGAGAGGCATGTGGAAAGACTCGGGAATCAGGACTCCCTTTTTGCTAAAAGGGTAAGTGGACTTAGAAAATGAGCAACCTTTCCAAGTGTTTGATTTCTTATGTTTAACTCCCAGTGTTTATTTCTTTATTGCTTTTCAATATGTATTTCTGTGGGATATGTGCTGAATGAATTCTGATTTTAATGGGAGTTGGTTTTGTTCATTACAGATGCTTCATTGGGAAGCCATAAAATAGCCATGGCTTACAGCTATCTGAGTGAACTTGTGACAGTTGACTTATACCACATTTGGATAGACTTTTGAAATAATAATTGGTATTCAGTGACTGCTTTTGGGGAATGGGGATTAACCGCCCATTTGTAATCATTTATGACTGAGTAGCATTTTGGGTAAAGGGGTTCAATTATTTGCTTTAATCATATCTTCATTTAATCTGTCTTATGTTGGGTTTGCAAAAGAAACTTTATTTTTGTAACCTAGGTTTTAGTTTACGTTCCTTAGAAATAGGAACAGGAGAGAGAGAGAGAGAGAGAGAGAGAGAGAGAGAGAGAGAGAGAGAGAGAGAGAGAGAGAGAGAAGATGCTCGGGAGGAAGGGTTCCAGGTCTAATGAGAGAGAGAGGAAGAGTTTCCACATGGCCATCGCTACCAGAACACTGGTAACGCTTCGAAGGTAAGTGTCTCTATCCTAGATGTTTGGGGCAGGAGATTACACACACACACACACACACACACACACACACACACACACACACACACATATATATATATATATATATATATATATATATATATATATATATATATATATATATATATATATATATATATATATATATATGTGTGTGTGTGTGTGTGTGTGTGTGTGTGTGTGTGTGTGTGTGTGTGTGTGTGTGTGTGTACTATGTATGCATGTATGTTTGTGTATGTTTCAGCATAACTCTGAAATACATTGAGCAATTTCAACCAAACTTGGTATACATATGACTCACTATCTCAAAAAGAATACTGTAGGAGTAAGACATCACTTGCACCAAAGGGCACCAAAGAGGGTGGGGGTGGGAAGGGCTTACCAGAAACAGGGCTGGTTCTGCCCATATACTTAGTAACTAAATGAACTCTATGGGTTTATCATACCTTATTTTGGTATACATATCACTTACTATCTGGAAAAGAATACTGTGGGAGGAAGGGTAAGACATTACTGGCACCAAAGGGGGTATTGATGGGAAGGGGGTAACATGTAATAATAACCAAAAATGACAGATGTTAGTGTCTATGCTATAGTTTTTGAGGTTGATGAGATGAATAATCATACTCCCGAAGCCCTTCAAGTCCAAGTTCAGCCCCTGATAGGTATGAGGGGTGAGAGGGGATGAAATATAAAATGTCAGTAATGCTGGGCAATGCAACTGAAGCAACTACCTCAACAGGAAAGGGAGAGAGAGAGAGAGAGAGAGAGAGAGAGAGAGAGAGAGAGAGAGAGAGAGAGAGAGAGAGAGAGAGAGAGAGTTTACTGGTTGTCATTCAGAGTTTTCCCTGGCAGTACCAGGTTGGTCAGCTAGTATATATATATATATATATATATATATATATATATATATATATATATATATATATATATATATATATATATATATATATATATATATATATATATATATGTGTGTGTGTGTGTGTGTGTGTGTGTGTGTGTGTACATACACACACACACACACACACACACACACATATATATATATATATATATATATATATATATATAGAGGTGGAACTTGTTTACTAATCTAAGATAACATAAATTCTAATGTTCTTACAATAAATTCATAGTTGAAAACAAAACAGATGCAGAAAAGATAAAATGATATCCTCTGGAGTTGTCTCCTCTTCCTCAGATTATCATTTGCACTGAATCTTTTCAACTGAATTTCAGATTTCAGAGAGAGAAATGATCACTCGCCATCAGAAAGAGATTTTTCCATTTTTATTTGCCAATCTTCCTTCGACAAATCTAATCGAAAAAGTATAAAACAGCTTCAGTGTCTGGAGGCAAACTGAATGACATTGAAAGTTTTCACCAATATCCTCTTCATTCAGATCTCGAAAGTGTTTCATTACGACCAGAACAAATGGCTCCCTTCGTGATTGCAATTGTTTCTGTGTAGTGAGACGAACGGAACATTTCCTAATCTCTTCTTGAATCTTGATAAAACCTTGTTATAAAATCATTTTTCGTATGTACAGTCATCCTACCACAATATTTTAAATCTAATTATCTTATTGAATAGATGCAAAATAAATGACTTTAAGATTGCTTTAAGATTATCTTGTTTATTAAATTCTTACAGGCTAATCAGTTTCCCAGACATAAGCAGTGACTAACATATCGAAACAGATTGTTAACAAAAGATAGATATAGGAATTCAGCCGATTCAGCTGCAAGTGAATTAAAAGTAATTTAATTTGTCTTAAATAGGGGCTCATTCACTCAAATTCGTAAACTTTTTTTGTAGTAGAAGGCAATAAACCTATGGAAACATAATTTAGGTCATCATAATTGATGAAAATTGCTATACAAAGTTTAAGAGTAACAAATATCTGTGCAATGAAAAGGCCTACATGCCATGAATCCAAAGCGGCAATTACTGATAAATATAACATCTATGACAGCACAAAGATTTATGATAAGGACGATATCCCAAAACAGTAAGAACAGAGTATTAAAAAAACCTGAAAATGTTATTTAGGCCTCTGACTGCGTAGGAAATCGGCAACTTCACTCAAAAAACTTCCCAGTGAAAAGAAATACCGCCAGCCATTCGAATACAGAACGCGCTCAGAGATTCGTTGAGAATTGCTGATAATCTCTGGGAATTTCTAAGAATTTTCCAGTGAGAACTTCAAAGCATTATCGGTAAAGTTTTTCCAGGTGTTATTTACTAGAGAAGAAAAGCTTGACAAAATCTTTTTGTTGCTTCTGAGGAACTAAAGACTAAGGTCTGATTGACTGATTGATCATTTGACAGGGACAGAGAATTGATGACAGAGTAGTCAAGATCAAGGTTTGCTCATTTTCAAATCTACCCAGTGAGAGAAATCATGCCTTCGTTATGTCTTACGTTTGTATCTGCTTGCTCTTATAACCTACTAAATTTTATTTATATTTTTATAGCATCAACCAATAGCTATATACTACTGATTAATGAAATCTGTTTGCTTTTTTATGTAAAACGGTCCTTAAATTATACCTCGTAACCTCATTTTAATGATCAACACCCGTGTAATCGAATAGAAAATGCATGTTTTCACTTAAACAATAATATGATCGCACACAAAACACACACACACACACACACACACAC
>NC_089771.1:10533610-10593610 GCF_040412425.1 Macrobrachium rosenbergii
AGACGAGTGATTTCATGTTGTTACATGCGATGGTCGAGCCACAAGCCACTTCTGAGAGAAAGAATACGTGTCCTGATCAATTACGTCATGTTTGTAAGAGGCGCTCAAAACATTTTGCTGGTGACGTCATTTTCCCTCTGTAGCTTCTCTCCATTGTATCTCGCACCCAAAACGCTTTAATGACGCCTTCACTTCGCTTCTAGAACTTTTGTATCTCTGCACCCAAAATGCTTTAATGATGATCATACTGTTTCACGTGTTACTGGAATCCCAAAATCTATTTCCATTCTAATATCTGAGACCAGTTGAATAATCTGGTACCCTCTCTCTCAGTTCTTCTAGAAAGAGATTACTCTTAACGTAGTGTTTTGGTCACATTTAAACATTAACTTTGAGATCTGAATTTAGCAAAGTTATTTAGTTCGTAACGCGCCTGGTAAAAAGTGTGTATTGTGTAATGCTATTGCAGCAAGTGATTTACTGAGGTTTTCACTAGTTGTGTGCGTAACGTGAAATTTCACTTTTATTAATACCATATGATAAGTTAAGAAATTTTGAACAAGTGAAATCATTATTGATAAATCTTATGTGTATTTTTGTGTGATTTTCTATTTACAATCTCTTTATATTTTCACATTTTTTATGATTGTGATGTAACATTTATTTACATAGCATTTTAAATATTTCTTGGTAATTTAACATTGCATACTTAATTTAACATTATTACTTGATTTCATTTTTTATGAGTTTCTTTTCAAATCTTGAGTAATTTTGATAGTTTAAATTTTGCTTGATTAATTTAAATTCCTAATAAAGTTTTTGTGAATTAGTTTTGTTTCATAATTTAATTCAAGAATTAATTGAGTGTTGTGTTATTTACAAGTAACAATAAATTTTTCAGATTGTGAATTCTAATTAATTGTGAATTCTAATTATAAACTTTGAATTTAAAAATAAATATTTGTATTTAACATTTTTTAGAAAAACAGTGTTTCATTTATTGACCATCAAAGTGAATAGGATATATGCATAAGGCAAAAGATAAACATGTTTTGTTCTTTAGTTTTATAAAGAATTAAGACCAGGGAAACAGTTAGAGTTTTTGATGGAGTGATGCCTCTTTACTCTAGAAGATTTCTAGTTTAATCTTTTGATACCTCACACATATTCTGATAGACTAGCTGGATTTTTTCAAGTGATTGATAAATAAGTTTTTTCGTAAGTGGGATTACTGTTACTTTAGAGTACCAGTCGTAACAATTAATGTTATGAGAGTTCAGGTATTTGGCTATGAGGTATATTTTTGAATCTTGAAATAGTTGTGTAATAACCAGGTACTTTGGTACGCATCGTGACACATTGTTTAAGCCCAGAGACCCGTGGAACAAAACAAAATATCACTCTGGTTTGGTTTATGCTGGTGGTGTTTAGGGATATATTTTCAATATGCCTACAAAGTAAGAAGATGTTTAAAACGATGAAGGAGGCTGCTAAAGTTAAATCTATGGACGAACTTGAAGAGTTAGTAGTTCTAGAACAATATCTTAGAGGAATTCCTGAACACATAAGAATTATGGTTATTTTTGCTTTGTATTGTGAATTATTTAGTTGAGTAACTTAGAGAATATGGCTCTGTTAATGTTCAGAGGTTTTGTGTAACTCCTTCCATCCAAGAGTTATCTGAATCTAAACCAACTAAGGCACAGTGGATTGCTTTAGCAGTAGCATGTGGGGTACGGTTCCAGTGGTATGATTAAGGCAATAAATCAATATATTGCAATCCAAGCATTGATGGACTTGCAAAGTAGGATGAAGAGTTGGGAGGCGCAGAATTGTTGGAATGCAGCTGAGGCAGAATTTACAGATAAACATGAGCAAAAGAAAGAGAAAAGTGATGAGAAGCAGAGCTATGACGTATAGAAGCAGAAGAAAATTTGATTAAGCTGAGATATGGAAGGGAAAGGAGGAGAAATGTGCTAGTGAAAGAGAAAGAGAAGATAGAGAGAAACAAGGAAAAGAAAGGAGAGAGGGCGGAGGAAAAAGCAGCAGAAGAAGAAAGATATTAAGAGCGGTGAGAAAGAGCAAGAGAGGAAAAAGAAAGAGCAAAGAAACAAGAAGATTATGAAAGAGAAATGAAATTGATAGAAGCTCGCTCCATACTTGTAATACTGTCTAACCCTACTCAAGGTAATTCAGACCCTGTATTTGGATGTAGTAAGAGGCAGAAATTAATTCCAAAGTTTACAGAAGAAGCTCCAGATGAGTTTTTTGATCACTTTGAAAAAGTGGCTTCAGGTATGGGATGGCCAGAGGATAAATGGTCGGTCTTGTTACAGTGTTCTCATTGGTAAAGGAAGAAGTGCCTATTTAGCCTTATCAGCTGATCAGTGTAAAGAGTACAAGGTAATTAAAACAGCAATGTGTGCTACAAGTTTACCAGATGACCCTGAATATTATAATGAAAGATTCAGATCTTTGAGAAAGGATGACAAGATAACTTTCTGGATTATGCCTACAAAGTAAGAAGATGTTTAAACGATGGTTGGAGGCTGCTAGTTAAATCTATGACGAACTGAAGAGTTAGTAGTTTTAGAACAATATCTTAGAGGAATTCCTGAACATAAGAACCTATTTAAGAGAGAGAGAGGTTAAAAACTTGACAAAGCTACATTGAGCGAAGATTTTAATATAATTCTAGCAAAAGAAATTATAATGTCAAGTACCAGAACCAACAACGCACAGGTTTCAGATCTCATCCAAGTAAATTTCAGAACATTACAACTGGAAATCCTTCTAGTGGCTATGCCAATACAAAGTCAGGTAACATCCTCGGCAATTGAATGTTAAATCTCATCATCCAGTCTGTTCTCAAGACAGACAGAAGACTAATGTTGTCTGCTACAGGAAGAGTGGTATTAATAGCCGAGATTGTTATCAGACACAACAGCAGACCAAACCAGTTGGTCAAGTGGTTAAAGGTAACCAGGTGGAAGCAAACCATGAAGAGCAGTGTGGAACGACTGAGACTAAACAAGCAGAGTGTTTAGCAACCAGTGGAAATGTAAACTTACAGGAGGATGAGCAGCTTGGAGGCTTTAAGCCATATATTCCATGATGGTACGCTGACAACTCAAGGGAGGAAGTAAAAAGGTAAAAATGCCAGTCAAGGTATTACTGACATGGAGTAAATCCATATAGTGTGGTAGTTCAGGTGCTCACTCCACAGTTGGAGAAGACCCCACTGAGATTCAGTTATTTTGAAGTAGTATATAGAGGAGAAGAGGTGAATTCCTTATATGCCGGCTTGCATTTCTGTCCTGTGAATTGGTGACAGGAAATGTTGATTTGCTGTAAAGGACTCACTAGCTGTTGAAGGTGTATTATGTTTTACTGGGTAATGAAGTTGGTAGTGTACCATTTGTTCCTTTGTCCTATAGTGACAGACAAACCGTTATGATTAGTCCTACTGTAGATTTAGAGAAGAAAAACCCCACCTGTTTCCCAAGTTGTGTAACTACCAGGAGTATGAAGAGAATCATTATGTCTGCAAGGAAGATACTGAGGGATTTACCTGCACCAGAAGAATCAAGTGTGATGGATCTTTGCTTTAGAAGAACTGTTCCAGGAAAGTGGAAGTTTCTCAGTGTTAGTAATGAAGAGATTTCATGAAGACGAGGATCCTGTTGTTATTGAAGAGACTCCTTTGAGTAGTCAAAGTGTTCCTGAAGATAGTAGTGAAACTACAGAAGCAGATAGCAGATGTGAGAGAATTCAGCCCTGAAGTTGGTCAAGGACTAGAAAAGCTAATGAAACTGCAGAAGAGGGATACAACGCTGGCTGATTTGTTCTTCAGAGTTGCTGATCAAGAAGAGATGCAAACAAACCTCCACCGTTATTATCTAAAAAGGAAGGTTACAATGAGCCACCGACCTGCAGATGGTACCAGGAATGAATGGGCAGAATATCATCAAATGATTCCATATCCACGAGGAAACAAGTTGTAGCAGTAGCGCACGAGTTCGGACACAGAATCAGTGAAGATCAAGCTGAGAAGATTATGAAGTATTTTTTCTGGCCTGACTTCACAAGGATGTTAGCAAATTGCAGAGTGTGTCTCACATGCCAGATAAATGGAAACCGAGTCGAAACCATTCAGAAAGCACCCCTATATCCCATAGAAGTTAGAGGAGAAACCCTTTATAATTATAGATGTAGTTAAGCTACTCAAAACAAAGAAAGGAAGGAATATCTATTAACATTAATGTGTCCAGTGACTAGGTATCCTGAGGCGATTCCTGTAAGAAGTATATGCAAAGGTAATTGCTGAGAAGTTGGTGGAGTTTTTCTCCGTTTGGAATACCAGTAACAGTAAAGTGATAGAGGAACGAACTTTACTTCAAAATTATTCCAGGATGTGATGAACTGAAACAGAGTAAAACAACAGTTGATCAACTGCTATCATCCAGAGACTCAAGGAGCCTTGAAAGGTTTCACCAGACATTGAAAAGTATGTTAACTAAGTATTGTAATTTAAATCAGGAAGAGAATGGGATGCTGGTTTAATTATGTTATTTAGTTAGAATGTTACTACAGCATTGAGATGTTCACCAAATGTGAAAATGATTTTTGGTCGAGACATTAGAGGTCCAATGCAGAAGATTCTGCAGAGAATTGGGAAGAAAATCAAGATGAGAAACAAGGAGAATAAGGGGGAAGAACTTGAGGAAAAAGGTTAAGAGAAATTAGAAAATTCTCTTTAGAAAATTTGAAAATAAGTCAAGAGAAAATGAAAAGAAAATATCATGCTAAGACTAAGAAATTTTGAATCTTTTGAAACCTTACTTCTCAGAGACTAAAACTGAAACAGTGTCAATAACACAGACAACTTCATCTACAGAGGACGATGATGGCTACGAATTGAGAGCTGAAACAGATGAATAATTTTCTGTTATTAGAAAAATTTGAAGATAAACTAAAACATCTGGAGTGTTGAGCAAAGTAGTGGAATTAAGTGTAGTTATTCTAAAGCCTGAAATTTTGCAGATGCCTGAGGGTATGCACTAATCTGACAAAGCATGAGATAAAGATCAGAGAAGATGGAAAACCTTTTAAAATGAGAGCTTATCGCTTATCACCTTTTCATCGAGATGTTTTGAAGAAAGAAGTTGAATATTTGTTGCAGCATGGATTAGCAGAACCCAGTTCAAGTCATTATAGTTCTCTCATGTTAGTGAAGAAATCAGATGGCTCATTTAGATGTGTACTGATTATAGGAACTAATCATCAGTGTGGTTGATCATTATCCCTTGCTCATATTGATCAATTATTGATATGATAAGTGTCAAATTGCTTCAAGATAGACTTGTTGAAAGGATATTATCAAATTCCCTTAGATGAGAATGCTGTTATATCAGCTTTATACTTCTTTTGGGCTGTATCAATACACTGTTTTGCCGTTTGGTCTGATGAATGCACCTGCAAATATTCCAGCGAGTGATGGATCAACTGTAATAGGATCAATAGAAGGATAGGTGGCACTTTGATGACATTGTGATTTATTCTAATACATGGAAGAACATCTAAAGATATTAAGGAAGTGTTCAAGAAACTTCGGGAACAGGACTAAACTCAACCAGCAAAAAGTAGTTGAAAGGCAACTATTGTGCATCAGGATTGAAGCAGCGCTCTTCTCGCCTCATTGATAATGTAGAAGGTATCCGTAAAGGCTACCCCTCCTGCTAAGGGAGGAAAGATTACAGATTTTTGGGCATGGCTGATTTTATCGCCGATTCTGTCCAAACAGCTGTAGTAGTTCTCTTAACTGTTGACTGACCAGTCCTAAAGAAAGTTTACTTGACCGAATGTCAAGAATCATTTGAGTAGTTGCTAGTTATATTAACTTTTCAAGACCAGTGCTTCAAGCCCGGACTTCAATAAGCAGATATGCTGATGCATCCGATCAGAATTGAGCGTTCATCAAAGAAGATGACAACAAATCTTCCATCCAGTATGTTTTAGCGTCTTCAAAGTTGAAAAAGCACCAGAAAAACTTTACCAGCAATCGAAAAAGAAACATTAGCATTAATCAAGGCATTGAAAATCCTTTGAAGTGTATGTGAACCGACCTAGGAATGAAGAAATTTTTAGTATTGTCGATCACAACCCAATCTCATTCATCAGTAAGATGAAAAATAATAATATGAGACTGACCAGGTGGCTTTATACCTGCAAATCACATATATCAAGTGTTAAACACATTTGCAAAGATATGTCATAGCAGATTATTTATCCCGCTAGAATTCAGTGATTCAAACTGGGAAGGCAATCTTCTGGGGAGGATCCCATGATGCTGCCTTGTAATATGGCATCCTCCATACTATTGAGCATTACTTTTTCATGTGCATGGTTTTACTGATAACGATTGTTAAAGTGTTTATATTGTTTGGCATCAGATCTCAAAACACTAATGACAACTGATAGCGTAATTTATAATTGTTAATACAACTTAATAGTAACTGCATGAATCTTTCTAAATGACAGAGGTGAACACGTGTGTGTGTCCACCAGGGCTTGTTTCATTTCAATTGTCATCAGTTGGAGATAAGAGCTAGCGCTTTGTTTGGGGGTTAGTGATGACAGCTTGCGAAACAAACGCGATCGGCCCATACGGCCTGGTAGAGACGAGTGATTTCATGTTGTTACATGCGTATGGTCGAGTCAATGTGAAGCCACTTGGAGAGAAAGAAGGCGTGGTCCTGATCACCACGCTATGTTTGTAAGATGCTCAAAACGCTTTGCTGATGACGCCATTTTTCTGAAGCTTCTCTCCAATATCTCGCACCCAAACGCTTTAATGACGCCACTTCCTGCTTCTAGAACTTTTGCATCTCGCACCCAAAATGCTTTAATGACATCATGTGTAATTGTTTCACGCGGTTACTGAATCCTAAAACTATTTCAGTCTGATATCTGAGACCAGTTGAATTTGGTACCTCTCTCTCTCTCGTTCTTAAAGAGATTGTTTTAACGTAGTGTTTTGGTCACATTTTTAACATTAACTTTTTGAGATCTGAATTTAGCAAAGTTATTTAGTTCGTAATGAAGCTGCAAAAGTGTGTATTGTGTAATTTAGCTGCAGCAAGTATCACTGAGGTTTTCACTAGTTGTGTAAGGTAACGTGAAATTTTACGTATTGATACACCTAAGGGCGGTATGATAAGTTAGGAAATTTTGAACAAGTGAAATCATTATTGATAAATCTTATGTGTATTTTTGTGTGATTTTCTATTTACAATCTCTTTATATTTTCACATTTTTTATGTTTGTGATGTAACATTTATTTACATAGCATTTTAAATATTTCTTGGTAATTTAACATTGCATACGTAATTTAACATTACATACTTGATTTCATTTTTTGAGAGTTTCTTTTCAAATCTTGAGTAATTTTTGATAGCTTAGATTTGTTGATTAATTTAAATTTCTTAATAAAGTTTTTGTTAGTTTTGTTTCATAATTTAATTCAAGAATTAATTGAGTGTTGTGTTATTTTCAAGTAATAATAAATTTTTCAGATTGTGAATTCTAATTAATTGTGAATTCTAATTATAAACTTTGAATTTAAAAATAAATATTTGTATTTAACAGTTTTAGAAAAACAGTGTTTCATTTATTGACCATCAGTGAATAGGATTGATTATGTGTGCATAAGGCAAAGTGATAAACATGTTTTGTTCTTTTAGTTTTGCTAAAGTGAATTAAGACCAGGGAAACAGTTAGTTTTTTGATGGAGTGATGCCCTTTTACTCTAGAAGATTTCTAGTTTAATTTTTGATACCTCACACATATTCTGATAGACTTAGTTTGATTTTTCAAGTGATTGATAAATAAGTTTTTTCTTAAGGGATCACTGTTACCTTTATACTAAGTCGTAACAATTAATGTTATGAGAGTTCAGGTATCTGGCTGAAGTGAGGTATATTTTTGAATCTTGGAGATTAGTTGTGTAATATCCAGGTACTTGGTACTTATCAGACAATATATATATATATATATATATATATATATATATATATATATATATATATATATATATTATATATATATATATATATATATATATATATATATATATATATATATATATATATATATATATATATATATATATATATATATATATATATATATATATATATATATATATATATACAGCATATATATATATATATACATATGCATATGCATATATACATATATATATATATATACATACATACACATATATATATATATATACATGAGAATGTTGAAACCATATATTCAAGTATTCAGCTTCTGTGCCTCACTCAATGGTAGAATAGGACAGGTGGAAGCCACAATGGCATATATACAGTAAAGTGTGGCTCCTGTGGCCCCGATTTTATGGAGGTGACGAATGATCAAACTTCCCAAGCCTGGTTCATAAGCCTGCTTGATGTCGCTTCGTCATCTTCAGTAGGGGTTTGTGTCAGATGTGTCCACTCCTTCTCCAATGTCCTTCCACTAGCATTGTTGCTTGATTGATAAGAGATTTCCAGCATCCTTCTTAACAGCTGCTTGAAACAACTCGCTTCACATGACATCTCGCATATGGGGAAATCTTCGAATCGCGCACTTGTGCTTGTTATTTCTTGCGAGATATTTGTTCGCCAGCGTAGATAAAACCGACACTGCTTTCCTTTTGTTATTTAAGAGATCCAGCACTGATGATATCGAAATGAGCGACTGTTAGGCCTGTTGTTCGGAGGCCCAACAACCTTTCATTTTCCATTATCCCAAACTACATCGTATTCGTTTCAACGGCTACCTAAATAACAAAGGAAGAAGCCGGAGTTTACAAGATACCGCGGTAGTAATTGGTCAGACAACTACGAGGCTGGTGAGACAGGTAGACGCCGCAAATAAAATACGAGAGCACGTGGTGATCGTACGCACGCTTGAGAGTTCGGGAATTTTCTACATATCAGAAATACAGGGTATGTCATTAACTGGAGTGGGGCGGAGTTGGTTTTCTCAAAAGTAGCTGTCCAGACAAAAGAAGGATGCTGGAATCTGCTATCATCAATCAAACTAACAATATGAACCTGTCAGAGGACATTGGAAATTTGATGACATCGATAATTCAATCCTCAAACCTCCTGAAGAAGATCTAATCCAAGAAACTAACTGCGCCAGATCCATCGCTAAACGGATAATGAGGCCAAACCACTTAGGAATTTGGTCATTCTCCTCCTTAAGAAACGCCACCCATAAAATCGGCGCTCCAGGGCCACACTTTATGTTTTTATACCATTGTAACTTTCCACCTGTCCATATTCTAACAGTGAACAGGGGCACAGAAGCTAGTGCCCAAAATATATGGTTTCAACGTTTAAATAGTGTTTTATGGGCCTTCTTATATTCATATTACACTGTAGTATTACAGGAAAAGACATTCATATATATATATATATATATATATATATATATATATATATATATATATATATATATATATATATATATATATATATATACATTATGTCGTGCTCAATAAGTAAAATGGTAATTTAGAGTCTAAAAGTTAAAGAAAATGAAGATTTAGTGTAAATTGAAATATATCCTAGGCTTTAGCATAATATGTATAAAATATAAATAAAGTTTAAGTTAAATAAAAATCATTATTAACAAGTAAGGAAAAATAAAATTTCATATATATATATAAATAATACACGGTTTGATTAGTGTTATATATATATAATATTATATAAATAAATATATATATATATATATATATATAAAACAGACCAGTTCATTCATAACAAACACCAACATATATATATACACATAATCAATACAGTTTGATTAATGGATTTATTTATATATATTAAAAAAATGTGTAAGATATAGGTTATAACCTACTGTATATATATATATAAAAATAAACCACTTTCATTATTATTATTACATATAAAAATGTGTAAGTCATTCATTGTGAGCGAACAAGCAATAGATTGTGGTTAACTGTATCACTGGCCACACCCAATGCATTTTTTTTATTTGGCCTTGATATATTATTGAATATACACTGGGTACACCTAATACATTTTTTGATATACCTTTGATAGAATATGGGGGTCTGGCCACACCCAATACATTTTTTTGATATGGCCTTGATAAACTTGATATGCACTGGCCACACCCAATACATTTTTTTGATATGGCCTTGATAAACTTGATATGCACTGGCCACACCCAATACATTTTTTTGATATGGCCTTGATATATTGAATATAGTCTGGGCACACCCAATACATTTTTTTGATATGGCCTTGATATATTGAATATACACTGGGCACACCCAATACATTTTTTTGATATGGCCTTGATATATTGAATATACACTGGGCACACCCAATTACATTTTTTGATATGGCCTGATATATTGAATACAACACTGGGCAATACCCACACATTTTTTGATATGGCCTTGATATATTGAATACACACTGGGCACACCTAATACATTTTTTTGATATGGCCTTGATATATTGAATATACACTGCACACCTAATACATTTTTTTGATATGGCCTTGATATTGAATATACACTGGCACACCTAATACATTTTTTTGATATGTCTTGATATATTGAATACACACTGGGCACACCCAATACATTTTTTTTGATATGGCCTTGATATATTGAATACACACTGGGCACACCTGGCACATTTTTTTGATATGGCCTTGATATATTGAATATACACTGGCACACCTAATACATTTTTTTGATATGGCCTTGATATATTGAATATACACCAGTACACCCAATACATTTTTGATGGCCTTGATATATTGAATACACTGGGCACACCTGAACATATTTTTGATACTTGATATATTAATATACCAGCACACCCAACATGATCTATATTTGTCTGATATTATCATCAACCAATATTTTTGATACTTATATATTAGAAATTATACATCAAGTTTACACCCAATACATTTTTTTATATGGCCTTGATATATTGAATATACACTGCAACACCCAATACATTTTTTGATATGGCCTGATATATTGAATATACACTGGGCACACCTAATACATTTTTTTGATATGGCCTGATATATTGAATATACACTGGGCACACCCAATACATTTTTTGATATGGCCTTGATATATTGAATATACACTGTACACTATAATACATTTTTTGATATGGCCTTAATATATTAGGAAATATAAACTGGGCACACCCAATACATTTTTTTGATATGGTTTTAATATATTAAGAAATATAAACTGGGCACACCCAATACATTTTTTTGATATGGCCTTGATATATTGAATATACACTGGGCACACCCAATACATTTTTTTGATATGGCCTTGATATATTGAAAATGTACTGGCCACACCCAATACATTTTTTTGATATGGCCTTGATATATTGAATATACACTGGGCACACCCAATACATTTTTTTGATACATTTTTTGATATGGCCTGATATATTGGAATACACACTGGGCACAATCTAACACATTTTTTGATATGGCCTGATATATTGAATATACACTGGGCACACCCAATACATTTTTTTGATATGGCCTTGACATATTGAATACACACTGGGCACACCTAACACATTTTTTTTGATATGGCCTTGATATATTGAATATACACTGGGCACAATCTAATACATTTTTGGCCTTGATATATTGAATATACACTGGGCACACGCAATACATTTTTTTGATATGGCCTTGATATATTGAATATACACTGGGCACACCCAATACATTTTTTTGATATGGCCTTGATATATTGAATATACACTGGGCACACGCAATACATTTTTTGATATGGCCTTTGATATATTGAATATACACTGCCACACCTAACAATATTTTTTTGATATGGCTCTTGATATATTGAATATACACTGGGCACACCTACTACATTTTTTGATATGGCTTGATATATTGAATATACACTGGCACACTCCAATACATTTTTTTTGATATGGCCTTGATATATTGAAATGTACTGAAGCACACCCAATACATTTTTTTGATATGGCCTGATATATTGAATATACACTGTACACCTAATACATTTTTTTGATATGGCCTTGATATATTGAATATACACTGGGCACACCTAATACATTTTTTGATATGGCTCTTGATATATTGAAATGTACTGGCCACACCCAATACATTTTTTTTATATGGCCTTGATATATTGAATATACACTGGCCACACCCAATACATTTTTTTGATATGGCCTTGATATATTGAATATAGTCTGGGCACCAATACATTTTTTTGATATGGCCTTTTGATATATTGAATATACACTGGGCACACCCAATACATTTTTTGATATGGCCTTGATATATTGAAAATGCACTGGCCATTAGCCCAATACATTTTTTGATATATATATATATATATATATATATATATATATATATATATATATATATATATATATATATATATACATAAACAATACAGTTTGATTAATGGATTTTATATATATATATATATATATATATATATATATATATATATATATATATATATGTTAAAATTGTGTAAGATATAGTTATAACTTACTGTAAATATATAAAATAAACCAATTTTCATTATTATTATTATATAAAAATGTGTAAGTCATTCATTGTGAGCGAACAAGCAATAGATTGTGGTTAACTGTATCACTGGCCACACCCAATGCATTTTTTTTATTTGGCCTTGATATATTGAATATACACTGGGCACACCCAATACATTTTTTTGATATGGCCTTGATATATTGAATATAGTCTGGGCACACCCAATACATTTTTTTGATATGGCCTTGATATATTGAATATACACTGGGCACACCTAATACATTTTTTTTGATATGGCCTTGACATATTGAATATACACTGGGCACAATCTTAAATACATTTTTTTGATATGGCCTTCATATTTACTTTTTTGAGTTGAATATAAGCTGGTCACACCCAATACATTTTGTTTATACATTTTTTTTATATAAAAAGGGATGATCCAGTTCACTACTAGCTCAGTCACTCAGTGGCTATCAAAACCACTACACATCCACTCATACCTGCCCCTGAGGATTTTCTCACAGGCAGCTTTGTGAAAACTACAGGTATGTGATTTGATATAATTCGATATAAAAAGGGATGATACAGTTCACTACTAGCTCAGTCACTCAGTTAACCACTACACATCCACCTCATACCTGCCTGAGATTTTCTACAGCAGTTTTGTGAAACCACTCATATCTACCTGAGATTTTTCTACAACAGTTTTGTGAAAAAGTAAAAATGGTGAACCTTCAGATAAAAAGCCAAGTGTTGATAAATAATGATTTGTATGGTGAAAGAATATTTGAGAACGGTATAAGGCTAGGAACTTCAACCACATACAATGTAAACAATAAGTTTATTGATAATAAGCTGAACAATGATAAAGAAACACAAACAAAGCTTAATCTTCACTTAGAGGACTTTTCCATTTTTGTTCCTCTTAAACTAAGAGACAATAATGAAAAAGAAAAATTAGAAATTGATAATAACCATTATAAACTTATATACTGCCAGCCCATTGTTAAAGAAGAAGAACAACACTTGATACAAAATCACGGAGGAATAATGATTAAAAAATGTGAAAGTGATCTTAATCCTAATGATTTTGATAAATCTGCCTACACATAATATAAACACCACATACTTAACAACATTAAAAGTATTATTATGTTTGAATCAATGACTAATGTAAAGTGTAATGAGCAGATGCAATGCTAAATACAACTGGAAAATTTAATGACTAATGAGGCAGAACTAGAAGAACGAAAATTTAGACCCAGTGTTATTCTTCCTTTTGGTTTAAATGAATCAGTATATTCATTTACAATATCATTCGCAGACATAATGGACTATAAAGATTTTACTAGAAAACGGAAAAGAATATACAAGTTTGATAATGATAATGATACTCCCAGTGAAAATGTTGTACCGAAAAAATGGTATACTGCTAAGAAGTCGTATAATCGGAGAAAAAGCCTACTCACGTCGATTATTTACAATACATGCATGACTTACTGTAATGAACCATTAACTTTTTTCACTGTTAATGGTGATGATGATACTGTGCATGATGTAAAGAATGAAATTTATGAAGATGAAGAAATGGAATTTGATGAACCAAACGAAGGTGAAAAAGAGGCAACTAGTGGAAAAGAAGATGGAAATGGAATGGAGGATGATGTCAATAATGAACATCATCCCGTGACGACAACCAATGGAAAAGAAGATGGAAATGGAATGGAGGATGATGTCAATAATGAACACCATCACGTGACGACAACCAATGGAAAAGAAGACGGAAATGGAATGGAGGAGGATGTCAATAATGAACATCATCACGTGACGACAACCAATGGAAAAGAAGATGAAAATGGAATGGAGGAGGATGTCAATAATAAACATTATCCCGTGACGACGACGACAACCAATGGAAAAGAAGATGAAAATGGAATAGAGGATGATGTCAATAATAAACATAATCCCGTGACGACGACGACAACCAATGGAAAAGAAGATGAAAATGGAATAGAGGATGATGTCAATAATGAACATCATCCCATCATAACCACGGAAAAGAAGATGGAATGGAAGGAAGGATACGATGTCAATAATGAACATCATCACGGACGACAACCAATGGAAAAGAAGATGGAATGGAATGGAGGATATTGTCAATAATGAAACATCATCACGTGACGACGACCAATGGAAAAGAAGATTGAAAATGGAATGAGTACGATATTACCAATGAACATCATCACGTGACGACAACCAATGGAAAAGAAGATGGAATGTGGAATGGAGGATGATGGGCCAATAATGAACATCATCACATGACGACGACCAATGGAAAAGAAGATGGAAATGGAATGAAGGATGATGTCAATAATGAACATCATCACATGACGACAACCAATGGAAAAGAAGATGGAGGGCTGAATGGAGGATGATAATAATAATGAACATCATCCCGTGACGACAACCACGGAAAAAGAAGATGGAAATGGAATGGAGGATGATGTCAATAATGAACATCATCACGTGACGACAAACCAATGGAAAAGAAGATGAAATGGAATGGAGGAGATGTCAATAATGAACATCATCCCGTGACGACAACCAATAGAAAAGAAGATGGAATGGAATGGAGGATGATGTCAATAATGAACATCATCACGTGACGACAACCAATGGAAAAGAGGATGGATAAAATGGAATGGAGATGATGTCAATAATGAACATCATCATGTGATCACGACCAATGGAAAAAGAAGATGGGAAATGTGAATGAAGGATGATGTCAATAATACATCATCACATGACGACAACCAATGGAAAAGAAGATGGAAATGGAATGAGGATGTCATTACGAACATCATCACGTGACGACAACCAATGGAAAAGAAGATGGAATGGAATGGAGGATGATGCTAATACGAACATCATCACGCAACGACGACCAATGGAAAAAGAAGATGGAATGAACGGGATGATGTCAAGAATGAAACATCATCACGTGACGACAAACAATGGAAAAGAAGATGAAAATGGAATAGAGGATGATGTCAATAATAAACATCATCACGTGACGACAACCAATGGAAAAGAAGATGGAAATGGAATGGAGGATGATGTCAATAATGAACATCATCACGTGACGACAACCAATGAAAAAGAAGATGGAATGGAATGAAGGATGATACCACACGAACATCATCACGTGACGACAACCAATGGAAAGAAGATGGAAATGGAATGGAGGATGATGTCAATAATGAACATCATCACGTGACGACAACCAATGGAAAAGAAGATGGAAATGGAAATGGAGGATGATGTGTCAATAGTACGAACATCATCACGTGACGACGACCAATGGAAAAGAAGATGGAAATGGAATGAAGGATGATGTCAATAATGAACATCATCACGTGACGACAACCAATGAAAAGAAGATGGAAATGGAATGGAGGATGATGTCAAATAATGAACATCATCACGTGACGACAACCAATGGAAAAGAAGATGGAAATGGAAATGGAGGAGTATGTCAATAATGAACATCATCACGTGACGACGACCAATGGAAAAGAAGATGGAAATGGAATGAAGGATGATGTCAATAATGAACATCATCACGTGACGACAACTACCGGAAGGGAGTGATGATGTCATAATGAACATCATCACGCACGACAACCAATGAAAAGAAGATGGAATGGAATGGAGGATGATGTCAATAATGAACATCATCACGTGACGACAACCAATGAAAAAGATGGAAATGGAATGGAGGATGATGTCAATAATGAACATCATCCTTACGACAACCAATGGAAAAGAAGATGAAATGGAACAGGATGATGCGCTGAATGAACACTGCAATGGCGCCCAATGCAAAGAAGATAGCTAAATGAGGGATGAGTGCATAATATCATCGCGGATTGACAAACAATAAAAAAGAGATAAATAATAGATGATGATTAAGAAGCACTGTCATCACTGGATTGATACCCACTAGTAGTGATAGTGGAATGAGGAGATACACAACAACATCACGTGACGACAACCACTAGTATTATATTAAATGATGATTATCAATAATAACATCACTCTGATCACAAATCCAATAGAAAGATTTGAATGAAATGGAGGATATTGCTTAGTATTAACATCACATTATTTGATACAACCAACACTAAAGAGTATGGAATGGAAATGAGGGATGACTAAGTAATGAACACTCATGATCAACCAATGAAAGAAAGTATTTGAATAAATGAGATGATAACTGATAATGAAAACACATCATCTGAGCAGACGACAGTAAAGAAGATGGAATGGAATGAAGGATGATGTCAATAATGAACATCATCCCGTGACGACAACCAAATGGAAGAAGATGGAATGGAATGGAGGATGATGTCAATAATGAACATCATCACGACGACAACCAATGGAAAAGCAAGATGGAAATGGAATGGAGGATGATGTCATCAATGAACATCAATACGTGACGGCAACCAGTGGAAAAGAAGATGGAAATGGAATGGAGGATGATGTCAATAATGAACATCATCACGTGACGACAACCAATGGAAAAGAAGATGGAAATGATCTAAGAGTAATACTTAGGCAATTAATATTAACACAAATAAATCATCAAGTAATTCTATTAAAAAAGGTTGATATATTAAATAATAAAATTGAAAAGATTGAAAAACGAGTTAAGAGATTTAAAAAAATGCCTAATTAGTAAAACAAAACTTACATACTTTCATTAATACTTGAATATATTCATTTAATTTAAGGTTTTGTTTATTCTTGATGGGTTAATATATGTACTTAAAATATATACAGGTTATACTCAACACATTTAGTTTTCTCATTGTATATTTATATATAATAAAAATGGATATATATATATATATATATATATATATATATATATATATATATATATATATATATACTCATCACATTTAATTCAAACTGAATGTATTCATTTAATTTGTTTGTTTATTCTTTGATGGATTTTAATATATATAAATGGATTAATATACTTAATATAATATATACTCAACACATTTAATTTTCATTGTACTTTTTATTCAAACTGGAATATATTAATTTAAAATTGGTTTTGTTTATTCTTGTTGGATTATTTAATATACTTAATACTCAACACATTCAATTCAAACTGAAATGTATTCATTTAAATTTAAGGTTCTGTTTATTCTTGTTGGGTTAATATATATACTTAATACTCAACACATTCAATTCAAACTGAAATGTATTAATTTAATTTAAGGTTTGGTTATTCTTTAATGGATTTTAATATATATATATATATATATATATATATATATATATATATATATATATATATATATATATATAAACACATTTAGTTTTCATTGTACTTTTTATTCAAACTGAATATATTCATTTGGTAATTCTAAAGGTTTCTTTAAACTAAATGTATATTCATTATATATATATATAGTATATATATATATATATATATATATATATATATATATATATATATATATATATATATATATATATATATACATATATATGTGGATTATAATATACTCAACACACCTAATTTTCATTGTATATTTTTTTATTCAATCCGGAATGTATTCATTTAATTTAAGTTTTTATTAAACTGATATATATATATATAAAATATATATAAGCATATATTCTTCTTTGTATATTATTATAAAAATAAAAAATATACTCAAAGTTTAATTTTTATATTGTATTTATTCAAAAACCGTTTTTATCATTCTCGTCTATACATCCATAAACACTAATCAGAACCAGCCCCTAAAAGTTAGCCCAAGATTAATTGATCGTTTGGGAGCTAAGCCAATATAGTATGGCCTAATTCTATAGGCTAAAATATTTAACATCTCTATCTTATCCAAACCTAAAAATCTAAATTTAGTTAGCCCAACTAATTAACTGATTGTTCGAGGACATCCAACTAGCCTAACTAACTAATTTATTGTTCGAGAGGCTAGGCTAATGATAATGATACATTCAGTGAAAATGTTGTATGCTGCTAAGAAATCGTATAATCGGAGGAAAAAAGGCATATTCACAGCAATTATTTTTTACAGTATATATGTATGCATTTATCAAAAGAAACCATTTACATTGAAAAATGTTAATGGTGATATGCATTGGCTTCAATATACTTGATTGATATGATCTTAAGTGAAAAATTAGAAATTGATAATAACCATTATAAACTTATATATACTCCCAGCCCATTGTTAAAGAAGAACAACAACATTTGAACAAAATCACGGAGAAATAATGATTCAAAAATGTGAAAGTGATCTTAATCCTAATGATTTTGATAAAAATTCGCCTACAATAATAAACAATATAATTTTCAATGTATAAGTATTACAATCATTCTTTTACTACAAATAAAACCTGATTAAACCTCGATATTTTTTCAATTATTATTTTCAAAAAATGGGTTGGGGAAGATAGAGATGGAAGTAACAAGATAAGTGTGAACAATCAGAACAATCATTCCTCGATATTTTTTCAATTATTATTTTCAACGGAGAAGACAGTAAGTGTTGGGTTAGGCTATACTATATTGATTAATAATTAACCTAGCTCAGTTAGTTAGTTGGGTTAACTAAGTTTAGATTTTTGGGAGTTTGGGGAAGATAGTAAGTGTGCTATACCATATTGTATTGGGTTAACTAAATTTAGATCTTTAGGGGTTTGAAAAAGATAGAGATGTAAGTAACAAATATTGGATTAGGTCATTGTAGTGATTGGT
The DNA here is from genome assembly GCF_040412425.1 of Macrobrachium rosenbergii. NCBI lineage: Eukaryota > Metazoa > Arthropoda > Malacostraca > Decapoda > Palaemonidae > Macrobrachium > Macrobrachium rosenbergii. The sequence goes on from NC_089771.1 coordinate 10,553,073, forward strand.
CTAACCTCCCGTAAACCTCGATATTTTTTTCAGTTATTGTTTTCAACGAAGACAGTAAGTGTTGATAATTATATTGATTAGCCTAGCATCCCGAACAATAAATTAGTTAGTTAATAGGTGTTGATTGGGTCATATATATATTAGACAGAACTAGGCCAATATAGTATACCTAGTTCCAAACGATCAATTAAGAATGATAAAAACAGTTTTTTGAATGAATACAATATAAAATATAAAGAAAATATTTTTTATATTTATATATATCAGGTTAATAAACAAAACCTTAAATTAAATGAATACATTCTATTGAGTATATTATTTTTATTTAATCCATATATTGAATAAAAATACTTATGTGTTGTGTTTAATAAACAAAACCTTAAATTTTTAAATAAATATTTGTTTGAATAAAAAGTACAATGAAAATTAAATGTGTTGAGTATATATATATATATATGAATTAAAATATTAATCCAACAAGAATAAACAATACCTTTTAAATTAAAATAAATATAATGTCTAAGTTATATTATATAAAGTATATTAATCCATCAAGAATAAACAAAACTTTGAATTATTAAATGAAAAAATATATTCAAGTATTTTCAGTTTAATAATGTAAGTTTTGTTTTACTAATTAGACAATTTTTTAAATTTCTTAACTGGTTTATTAATCTTTTCAACTTTATTATTTAAAAAAAATATATCAACCTTTTTTAATAGAATTACTTGATGATTTATTTGTGTTGATATTAATTGAATAAGCATTACTCTCAGATCATTTCCATCTTCTTTTCCACTAGTTGTCACGTGAGGGACTATGTCTGCGTATGATATTGTAAAAATGAATATGTTGATTCATTTAAACCAAAAGGAAGAAGAACACTGGGTCTAAATTTTCGTTCTTCTGAACCCTGTCTCGTAATTACTAATAACCCAACACTTACTGTCTTCTCCGTTGGAAAATAATAATTGAAAAAATATCGAGGTTTAATCAGTTTTTTTTGTAGTAATAAAAGAATGATTGTTCTGATTGTTCACTTATCTTGTTACTTATATCTCTATCTTCCCCAAACCCCTAAAAATCTAAATTTAGTTAACCCAACCAACTAACTGATGTTTGGGAGGCTAGGTTAATCAATCAATATAGTATAGCCCAACCCAATTGAAAATAATAATTGAAAAAATATCGAGGTTTAATCAGGTTTTTTTTTGTAGTAAAAGAATGATTATTCTGATTGTAGACCAATCACTTGTTACTTACATCTCTACCTTCTACAAACCCCCAAAAATCAACTAACTAACTGATTGTTGAGGGACATCCAACACTTACCTTACTACGTCTCTATCTTTTCCAAACTCCCGAAAATCTAAATTTAGTTAGCCTATGTGGTACAATGAGAAAGAGAAAAAAAGTTTTTTGTAATAAAAATAATAAAAATTATTTATAAATTCATATATATGATTAATGTTCATATTTTTATTTTATTTTATATAAAACATGGAGACACCACCATCGTCATTTAAACAGTTTAATGACATTTTAGTTGCTACTATTTATGAAAACATGAATTATGTGAACAGTATTGATGATGAAATTCCAACATATTATGAAGCGGATAAATGTTATTTATGGTTAAATCAAGCATTATCAGTTTATCCCCAAATTGATTTAACTTTTCCATATTTGAATTTTACAAATAATAAAAAGTTTGGTTGTTTACAAACATTATATACTGAAATGAGAAACAAAATTTTAAATAATGAAATACACTTAAATAACTTTTTTGAACTTAATACATTGAATGAATTGATATCTTTATTAAATTCTTAATAAAGAAGCAACTATGAATGATGATAGTGAGAATGAAGAAAGGAAAGCTATTAAAAATTGTTTTTTATTATTAAAATATTATTTTAATATTTTAGCTGATCAATACATAATTGGATTTGGATATGGTGAACGATCATATACACCACCACCACCACCAGATGAAAATAAAAATTAACTTGTTTATTTATTATTTTTATTATTATAAAAAATTAATAAAAATATATATAGAAATAGTTTATTATTATTTCTTAATAACAATCATCAATCTTATATTCCTATATATTTTCATTTTTTTACTTTTTAATTGATAATGCTAATCTTAAAAAAATGTGAAGCGATGATATTATCAGGCTCTGCTTTGTTCCAGAGTATGCAATGTATTTCAAGTACATCCTTATCCCGCATATCAAAACTAACTGCGACAAGAGGAGGTATATACTCCAGTAACGTTTTATTTATAAAATAGGCTCGGGGAATAATGTAATATATTATAACTAAACTATCAGTATTAGTATTAATACATCACCGCTAACGCCATACTATCAATGTTCTCAACATCTTCACTAATTTCACTAATTATTTCTTTAGGTATAAATTCTGGGTATTTAATTCCCTTTTCTTCTTTTCCTTTTAATGGCATAAAATTTGAATCGTGATTAAAAGTAAAAATGACGCGTGGTTGTCTGTTTTTATAATTCCATAAATCGGCTTTTCTACATTGATTGAGCCACATGTCTTCAAATTCACATACTTGCTCAGATTTAGGATAATAATGCCCACAATGAACCCTATTGTTTGCTTTCTCTTCGTATTCTTTTATAGTTTCGTTGAGTAATGCAACGTATTCCTTATAAGACGAAGGATCTTTGGAGTTAAATATAATGTCTCCGGTGAATAGCCATAAAACCTACTGATGATGAATTAGCATTACTACTGTTGTTGTTGTCATTATTATTATTATTATGTTCATTAATAAAATCAATGATAAAAATGGGAAAAACTATTATTAATACAGTTGCAATTATTCCAACGCCGATATAAAATGCTTTGCATTTCATTTTTATATAATACTTTAACACATTTTATCATCACCACCATTATATAGTCTTGTTGTATATTTTATTAAATCTACTAATTTTTTTATACACTTATTATTTGATTTTTATACTTTTTATTTATTTATATATATATATATAAAATTTAAAATATAAAGAATAACATAAAAAATATATATAACTTTTTTAGATTTATTTGAAATACTTCTTAAATTATTTTATTATTAACATATATATATATATATATATATATATATATATATATATATAAAACACTGAAAATAGTTTATAATAAAAAAATCATTATTTTATTATATATAAATATTTATATATATATATATATATATATATATATATATATATATATATATATATATATATATATATATATATAAAAATATTTATATATATATAATAAAAATAAAAAATAAACAACTTTTAAGAAAAACATTTCATTTTTTTAAAAATACATTACATTACTTGTTCATCCAGTAGTTTTTAATATGTGAAAAAATAGTATATAGGGAATTATAATTTTTTTTTTTTTCATTATCCAAAAATGGGGTTCTAGTGGTAATAGTAGAATGTGTAATATTATCATTCCTTAATGATGAATTATATATGAGTTGTTTATATATCCGTTTTAATAATATATATATATATATTACATATATATATATATATATATATATATATATATATATATATATATATATATATATATATATATATATATATATATATATATATACATATATATATATATCCAATTCAAGCATATGAATGTGAATTGTTATTTCTATTCTATACATATATATATATATATATATATATATATATATATATATATATATATATATATATATATATATATATACTTGAACAAAATTTAAAGTATTCAGTTGAAGTGTATTTAAATGTATATAAATGTTTTTATATATATCAAGATATGATTTAATTAGAAAACATTTAAAAAAAGTATATGCAACATTTACATTAGCTAACTTGATAGCTACACTGGGAGGATATATTCATTTGTCTAACATTATTAAAGCTAACTTATTAACTGGTATTGTCTATGGTATTTTTTTATTTGGTTATTGATGGTTCCAGATAATACAAGAAATCAATTTAACCTGACAGGTAGCCTTGTGCCATTTTAGACAATAGAAGAGATTTGCAGGTTGGCGAAACCCATTTTTCAAGTAGCGACCGGGCCCCTTCAAGTAGGGGTGGACTCATTTTTCGGAATAGCTAGTTCTTGTCGAGCTGACATGGAGAGTAGACGTGCCGCACTTCTGAAGTCCGCCAAGAACACAGTATTTTCGGCGCCGAAAGTTTCTTTTGTGTATATTTCCCAGCACTACCTTACCTTATCGCAGAAGTAAAAGTGATTTCAATACTTTTGTAAAATTTATTGCTGCATCATTGTTATTTGGACTATAGTGATAATTTTCGGTGGAAATCTTAACGGATGGTTGCTCTACATAGACCAACTGCCATTTTGGAGATTGCTCATGGCCAAGATGGTTTTTTTGGTACTTTTCTAATTTTCCATTTTTTCATGTTTGCAGGTTTCGCCATGTCGAGAAGAAATTTCGTGAAGGAGGAGGACTACAATAAGCTGCTTTTTTCTGAGGATGACACCAGTGATGTGGAGGACCCCTCTGAGATTGTTATCGAAGCAGACAGGGTGTTTGATGACCTGCACGATGCTACACGTGGAGTGATGAGGAAGCAGAAGAAGTCACTCATGAAGACCTGGAAGACGAGTTGGAATGCCTCGCACCCCAGGAGGACGAGCCTTCTACGTTGAGGGCTGCAACAGCTTTTGCCCTTCCCCTTAGCCCCTCTGAGTGACGAAGCAGGAAGAGGAGGAGAGGACCACTACATCCTGCAGCTGGTGAAGCCCCCCAAGAAGTAACACAAGACATATACAGAGGAAGGGGGATGAAAACAGTGTGTGGCACTCAGAGCCAAACCCTGCCATGCCATCTATTTCAAGGAGTGACAACATTGAGGAGGGTGCTCCTACTACAAACACACTAACTGCCATGACACCCTTGGAGGTGCTGTTGTTCATGAACGACCCTTGCTGGCAGAAGTGTGTATGCATACAGGTGACAAAATCACGCCCTTGGCGTGATAAAGTGAAACGCCAAAACAACCCCACCTTCAAAGACCTCCAACTCATGGAACTTCAGTACTACTTGGTGTGTTTATCATGGCAGGGGCACGCAAGGACAACCAATTTCACTACAGAAGAGATGTTCTCCCCAGCATTAGGATGCCCTTTCACAGGAGTTGAGCCAGCGGCGCTTGCATTCCTCATGAGGTCCTTACGGTTTGATAATGCTGGCACAAGGACAGACCGCCTGAAGACGATGTCTGCCCATATCAGGAAGTTTCTGGAATACTGTCATCCGGCACTGCATAGGCAACTACTCTCCAGGGCCTCATCTTACTGTAGATGAACAACTGCTAGCCTTCAGGGGACGTTGCAGCTTCCGCATGTTTATTCCAAACAAACCAGCAAAGTAAGTAAATGTTTTCTTCTGTGAATATTTGTAAATATTTTGTATCATTAATTATCATTATCAGTAATACTTTTTTGTTTTACAATTTTTCAACATTTCTGTTATTTCATTATAACAAATCTTTCAAGTTTTGATTTATAACTAATGTTAGTTTTCTTCTTTCCTCTTAGGTATGGTATCAAATTGGTCATGGCTTGCGATGCAGAAAACACATTATATGTGCAACTAATCCCCTACTGTGGCAAGACCACTGGTGCTACAGGGTCATATCGCTGGGGGAGTTTACTACAGAGTTGGTCAAGCCTCTTCAGGACGTCGGGCGGTTGTTACCACCGGCAACTGGTTTACATCCCTGCCCTTAGCAAAGAGCCTGCAGAAATATGGATGCACTTGTAGGCACTATTCGTCCTAAACCCTACATGCCTCTGAATTACAATATTTCCAATGGATGGGATGTCGGTTGCTGCTCACAACTATGAAGATAAAGCAACCCTGATGTGCCAACGTGTGAAGTCAACCAAGAGGATGCAGATTTTATCCACAGTCCACCATCAACCCACACTTGTGGAACGTCAGAAGACGCACATCCACATGTACTATAATGCAACCAAGGGAGGGGTCGACACTGACTAGCAAAGCCATGACCTGCAGCAGGAAGACCCAGAGGGCCCCTTGTGTGTCTTTTACCATCATAACATCGTGGTGGTCAATAACGCCTTCATAATATATCACCGACCAGAAAATGCCAAAGTTTCCCGAAGAAATTTGCTGGTGGATTTGGCACTTGAACTTTGTCGCCCCTGGGCATTCAACCGCCTGCAGCAGAAGAGATATCTTCCAAGGGATGTTCCCATCTCTGATTTGTTCGGTGTTTGAGGTGGAAGATATCAATGCTGCTGCAAATGAAGGCTGCCAGGGATTTGAAAAGCGGCAGAGATGCCATCTTTGGCTCTTTCCTCCTCACGTAGATCAAAATTTTGTGTAGCAACTGCAGGAAGACAACCTGTGCCTACCACCTGACGTACACCTGTGAAAAGTGCTCCAATTCCTGGTAAGTGTTCCCAAATTACATATTATTGTCTATTGTTTATTTTATTATATATTACATTTAAAAAACATTTAACATAAAAAATAAAACTCTTTTAAGCTATGTCATACTCATTTACATGAAAATATTTTGGCACTGGATGGCAGTGTGGTGCCATCCAAATGTACCTGTTTTGACCCATTTATATTTTCAAATTATTTTATTTTATTTTTCCATGATTTTAGATGCTTGTGAGAATATTTATAAAAATTTCATCCAAATCCATAAAGATTTAGTGGTAGAAAAAAATATTTTTTTATGCAAAGTTTTCTTGATTAAAAAAATGTACATATATTTCTCCTTTCCAGATTTTGCAGTTTTTGAGCTATCACAGCCTGATTGTCCCAAAATGGTGCTCAACTTCTCGTACTTCAAGCCTGCCTCGTATTTCTCAAGAATTCTGAACCTCAGGATACTCTTTTGGTAGTATAAAGTATGTAATTTAATTTTGATACTTATTGTCAGATTTTGAATAAATAGGGTATTGTTTTTATTACTAGAGTTTTTTCTCCTACACCAGTAGAAAGAAGAGTACTTGCTCAGTAGTTTAAAAAAAAAAAAAAAATTGGTCCCATACGACCCGAGTAGTCGACGGCCAAAGTTCGTGTATCAAAAGTACACTACCCTACTTCCGTCGTGACAGGTTTCGAGGCTACCTGTCCAGGTTAAACGTTTTGTATTGCTTAATGTTTTCAGTTTTTTTACTGAGTTAATTTAGGCATATTCTTGACATGCACTAGCTGTAAATCCAGTGTTAATCACACAAGCCTTTCTCGGTACGAGTATTATTTCTATTTGTTTTTCATTATCTGCATTATTTGCTCCTAGAGGATATTACTTATTTCTTGGAGGAATTCTGTCTTCGCTATTGTCTACTTTAATTTTACTCTCTATAATAAACCATTTTTATGATTCTCAATTGAATTTTAATATAAATATTTATATTGGATTAGCTATAATGTGTTGTTTTATTACAGAATTTTTGGTGTCAGCTTAGGGGATTTTCCGAATTCCACAGCCGATAACAAGAAAAAACAATTAGTGCGTGCTATCTTTGTAAAATCTACACCATCTTCAAGTTGCTGGTCCGGCGAAGTTTGTAATAAGACAAGATCGAAATATATCAAACTATGAAAGTTGTTTCCTATATAAAGACAGTTACAAAGTAACCACAAGTGTTCCACCGAAGATTCAGTCACTCCACACGCGAATCTCCACCGAAAAATTAAGACAGTTTAAAAATTTAAAAGACAATTTAACCCAACGAAAAGCTCCGATCATCGATTTCGGGAAGAAGAAAGAACCTTAGTATCCAAATATAGAAGCAGAAGACGGAATTTTATGACCGAAATCAAGAAGATACGCAGTTTCCAGCGAGAGAGAGAGAGGAATTTCATGCAGCAGCGACGTAGAAGAAAACGCGCCTATTCCCTTTGCAATTCATGGTGAGAGAGGAATGAAGAGAGACTCCAGCACCACCAACACAAGAAGTTACAAGTTATCCTGACGTTCCATCCCAGTAAGGGCCAAGAACGAGACGCCCGGCATCTGGAAGACGGCAAAGATAAGTCCTTGGATATCCTCACATAAATACACAAACATAAGATTTCATTCATTTTACTAAAAGTTAACATGATGTGAATACTACTGTTTGACATTTTCAAAACACAAAAGACTCGTACTTTGAGAATCATTAGATACTTAAATTCTTTGGCAACAAATTTTCTTTTTACTAATCAGTACTAATTAATTACTAAGACTTTTCCAATATTTTTATTTACTAACCTGTATTGTGTTTTATTTTATTTTAATTAAGGGCGATATTTAGATTTTTTTATATTTTAAGTGATTTTTTTAGTTTGTTTTAGTTCAAGGGAAGTATTTTTTATTTTTTATGATTTTTAGGACCTGTTTATCTTTAATTTTTAGATATTACTGCCATAACTTAATCCTGTTCAGTTGTGTTTGGATGTTTAAGAATTCCATTTGCCATTAATGAGCAAATGCACAGAAAGGATCTGCACGTAATAAGAAAGTGAAGAACTCCTGTTCCATACTGGTGAAACCAAACAAAATTGACAATGGCTACTCCTACCCTTCAGCTTCCACCAAACACAACCTCCACGGTTGCTCATAAATTACATGCGAGTGACCATATTATTAAGTTTTGGGGAAGAAAAGGAGAAAACAATGCTTGCAATCTAGAAACATGGATCGAGCAAGTAGAAACCCATTTGAATAACATAACTGGAACTGACACAGACAAATTAAATGAAGCCAAAGCCTATCTAGATTTGTCATCAGGCGATATAGGATGTTATATACACGCTAGTGCCTATAAAAGAGTTAAGAATTGGGAAGAACTAAAGCAATACCTGAGGAGAATATATACTCATAGAAGTAAAACAGATCCTGTTATCAGTTAACAACACACAACACAGATACATAGAACATATAACCACACACAACACTCACCCTGATCCTCGGTTGCTGGGAGATGGATTAAGGTGTCCACGGTCGCCAACACAGCACACACAACCACACAAACAAAACTGAAAACAGACTCTACACAACCAGGAAATATAAATAAAAAAAGAAAATAGAACCATATACACACAATAAAATAGCACACCAACAAGAAAAACTAACAACTCTCGGAAAAACATACCAAAAACTGTCCAACACGAAACCACTGACCGGCAGTAGCTCTGACTAAAGACTCCCCCAAAACCGAAATCTCCTTCACATTTTCACAGACAGACAGCGCCGTAAACAAACTCCAACTAACGACCCTTATCCCTCTTCCAACAACCGAAACACTCACTAACGACAATCACACTCGCTCTCTCTCTCTCTCTCTCTCTCTCTCTCTCTCTCTCTCTCTCTCTCTCTCTCTCTCTCGCTCAAAACTTACGTTACTTTACAAAACCATCTCAAACGGCAAACTAAAACTCTCTCTCTCTCTCTCTCTCTCTCTCTCTCTCTCTCTCTCTCTCTCTCTCTCTCTCTCTCAAACAGAACGTTGGGAAATGCTAAGTAAAAATTTATTCATCCCTCTATAATTCTCCCCCTTTTAGCATTTTCCAACCAACACTTTTCACACTGCATTCAAATTGCCTTACGCAACACCCACGGATGCTCACTAGCAAGTCCTTTAGAACGCGTTCGCGGCACGCAATCATTCTCTCAGACTCGCTCTCTCTTCCAGCAACATTCAGATTTACATTTTCTCCTCCATTCTCTCTCTCAATTTCATCCACAATCTCATCTATACCCTCTAACTCGTTTCCAGATACCTCCCCCAGTTCTTCAACTAACCCATCCCATTTGCTCATTGACCTTTCCAATTCTTGCAACGATTCATTCATGCTTTCAATCACTCGTCTATTACTGCTACGCTCTCTTACTCTTACACTTTCGCTCACCTCCAACCGTTCACTCACCCCTACACGTTCAGTCAACTCAGTTACATCAACCCCGCATATGCTATACGTTCTATTCATACCATCCAATTCATCCGTATTACACGCTTTATCACTCAATTTCACTTTGGCACTCACACCCCTATCAGACAACTTACGATCATTCTGTTCACTTATGTTCTTCCCTTTCTTACGTTTCCTACCATACTCTATCAAAACCAATTGCTGATCCTCCATACACAAGCTCTCATGCATACTTGGTTCACCCACATTCGATTTCAACTATTTATACACCCCATTCTCTCTCACATATTCCGGTACATCCTTCCATCTACTCAATTGGTTATGATGCGCTCGTATTTCTCTCACACTACCATCTACACATACTTCCCCTACAACATAACTAAGCCCACTGGGACCAACTTCCAACACTTCATACGGACCCTCAAATTTTTCACGCACTTTATTTACATTCAACCGCCCTTTCTCGATTACTTCTTTCAACACTTTCTCGCCCACCTTGTAACTTTCAAACCTCTCATGCGCCTTCTTCCATACCTTCCTATCATTCTCAGATATACCCAATCTCGGTCTCACTATCTTTTCAAAATTTAACACATATTTACACGGAGACATACCAATACCCTTATGCACGGTGGCGTTGTATACCCACAACGCTCGCCCAACATTTACATCCCAATCATTATCACATTCACTCATCATACGTAATATCTCCGTCAACGTTCTCACCGTTCGTTCCGCCAATCCATTCGTACTGGGCATATACGGCGTAGAGTACACATGCTCTATGCCCCAATCACGCAACATTTGCTCAAACTCCCATCCAATAAATTCAGGCCCATTGTCACTCAACATTCGCGTCGGCTTGCACACACACATTGGCAACATCACTTGACCCACCATTCTCGCTACAGTCTCACTCTTTTTGTTCCGAATCGCTACTGCATACGCAAACTTACTCAAATGATCTACCATTACAACCATTCCCACATGTCCTCTAGCAGTCACAGGCAACGACACACAATCAATCATAACCATCTCAAATAACTCTTTCATCTGCAATCGCAACGCAGGTGGATTCGCATGCACACTTTGATACTTACCCTTCTGACAGTCCGCACACGTAATCGCTACATCCGCACAAATTTTATTCAATCCAGGCACATACAATCTCTCTCTCATACATTCCCATAATTTATTTTTCCCTAGATGCCCAAACATATCATGCACTAATAAACACATACCCACGGCTGCATCTTCCGAAAACACTGGCACATACACTTCCCCATCCCACATTCCTTCCTGATGCGAAAAATAAACTATACCTTTACATACAACAAATCTCTTAGCACTTCGCTTATACACTTCTAACTCATACGGCCAACTTCCTACTCTTACACCCTCTAACACACACTCTCTTAACATACTTATTCTCATGCACTGATTTTGCATCTGCTTAATTTCCTCTTCACTCAACAAATCATTTTCACTCCTTGCAATATCTACCATACCTACAAAACTAGTTTTAGACTCATCACCCCCTTTAACCTTCGTTATTTCCCTGCCGCCCTTTCCTAAAATTCCCCTCCCGACATCCACACTTATATCATGCATTCCCATAAAATCAATTCCCAATAAAAAACATGTTGGCATATCATTATCATCCATGACTACAAAATTATGTATTATTTCAAATCCCCCTAACTGAATTTTTAATTGTACCTCCTCCCCTACTAACACACTCCCTTGTCCCAAACCATGTATCCTTACACTCGTTGATTTTCTTTTTACATCCCAATCGCACCTTTCCAATTCACTCACTACTGTACTACTCACTAACGACACTTGTGCTCCAGTATCTACCAAACTACAATATTCACTCTGATTCACCACTACATTCGTTACTAATTTACCTTTCGCTTCATGCATACACGCTCTCACGGCTACATTCACCTGCTTAGCTTCCTCACAACCATCCTCATCGCATTCATCTTCAACGATATCCTCAACCGTATCCCTTATTCCCTCATTTTCCTAACAATCACCTTTCTTAACCAGTCAGCTAGAATTATCCTTTCCACATTGAACATTTAAAATTACATTCGTACTATTTTCATTCACCCCTCCTTTATCCTCCACCTGCCTATTCCATCCAAAGAACAATCATACTGTAATTTTAAATATTTCAGCCACTACCAACAACACTTTCACTCCTCATCTAATTCCCTTCCTTCCTCGCGCACTCCTCCTTCCGGCATTTCATTCATCACCTTTTCACGTAACTCGTTCATGCTTGCAGGTACTCCGTCAATCAACCGATTCGTTTCCAAATTACTCAACCCCCCAAACAGACATTCCCACACTCGATTCTCCCCTACATACTGTTGTTTTACCATAAATCCTACAGGTACTCGGTCCAGGTCCCAGTCGCTCCTAACCCTATCATCTCGTTCAGTCCACATACGCGACATAGCATCTGCAACAGCATTCTGTCTACCTTCTACATACTCTACCTTAAAACTAAACTCATTCAAATCCTCTATCGTTCTCGCAATTCTAGCATTCGCACTCTCCTTTTTAACCATATATACTAGCGGTCGATGGTCCCTCCGTATATATGCTCGTTTGATTACAGGAAAGCTACTGATATCTGAGCATATAGCCAAAGAAAGAATACCACTACAGAAGGGAAAAAAGAACAGTAAATAAGTGGAGTTATATTAACCGAAGAGAATAATAACTACCTCGAATTTCTGAAGCACGAAGACGGCAGAAATAAAAAGCTTTCAAGTGTTCGGTTTGCGAAAAAAAGGATAAAACGGATAAACATTTATATTACGACAGCCCATATTGTTTAGTATGTACACTGAAAAAAACAATACAGTTTTGTTTCCTTTAAAATAAAATTCACAAGACTTTGTAAGAAGATTTAAAGGAAAGAGGCTTATATTTCATCCTTACTAAAATGCACAGTTTACATAGTGAAAATATTAATCTTAAAGAAAAAAATCATGAGCTCCTTCTCAAGTATTTGCGCCTCTGTTCTAGTATAAAAGTTAAGTATATCTTAGTTTAACCAGACCACTGAGCTGATTAACAGCTCTCCTAGGGCTGGCCCGAAGGATTAGATTTATTTTTACGTGGCTAAGAACTAATTGGTTACCTAGCAACGGGACCTACAGCTTATTGTGGAATCCGAACCACATTAAAGCGAGAAATGAATTTCTATCACCAGAAACAAATTCCTCTTGTTCTTCACTTGCCGGTCGGAGATTCGAACTCGCGACCAACAGAGTGGTAGCTGAGAACGGAACCCGCTCACCCAGCGAGAAACTACCTGTTCTAGTATAGCGCATTAATATATAACCGGTACAACTCAAGTACATGCACATTTTGAATAGTTGTTCCCAGATACGTACAGTTTAAAACGAATTATTGTAAAATAAAACGACAAAACTTGAAAAATAGAGGTGGAACATCTGCTCATGTTCGCTAGATCCGCCCACAACGCTGTAAATGGGCTCCAGCATCTACTGGGAGGAAGGAATTGGTGTGTCGCCAGCAGTCTCACCCCTCAAGAATTGTTAAGAAACAGAAAGGCTGTGCCATTTGGTGCGACCCCGCCCCCCAATAAACAAAGAGTGTGTGCTGTGAAAAAATACACGGACAAATACGTATACATCGACACAGATAGAGGCTATGAACTGAATTTCCTATTCTCAGGGAGAAAAAGGAATCACAGCCTAAATAACTGACAAATGCATAGAGAGACAGAGGCTAGCTATAATGATCTCAAAGGAAGATTTTCTATGGATTCTCATCAACAATATATAATTGATTAATTAGCGATTATATCCATTCAAAGCAGTTTCATACATTTCTTAAGGAGGAACATCGGCAAATACATCGAATTCATATCGTGTACCTCCATTTCGTCTGTAATTCCAGTTTTATTTCATAAAAATTTCTTGAACGGCATCTTCCCGCAACCCTCCTTTTCTCTCTTTCGATTTCCTTGTTAAAATTTTCCTTGAAGTAGTTTTGCAAGAAAGTTATAACTTTATTTCGGGCGATTACATTTCTGAAGCATAGCATATGAACGACGGTTTTCAACCAACTTTAAATCATTCCCTTTCGTCTCTCTCTCTCTCTCTCTCTCTCTCTCTCTCTCTCTCTCTCTCTCTCTCTCTCTCTCTCTCTCTCTCTCTGAAGAGTTAGAGGAATTTATTTCTGGTGATAGAAATTAATTTCTCGCTATAATGTGGTTCGGATTCCACAATAAGCTGTAGGTCCCGTTGCTAAGTAACCAAATGGTTCTTAGCCACTTAAAACAAGTCTAATCCTTCGGGCCAGCCCTAGGAGAGCTGTTAATCAGCTCAGTGGTCTGGTAAAACTAAGGTATACTTACTTTTACTCTCTCTCTCTCTCTCTCTCTCTCTCTCTCTCTCTCTCTCTCTCTCTCTCTCTCTCTCTCCTCGTTTAAATCTCGATTTCCGTGCTATTACTTCCATAATGAAGTTCGACTCGATGACACTCCCAAATTTGCATATTCATAAACCGTTCTCAATCATCTTCTCTAATGAAAATCCGAATTAGGAGGAAAGGGGTTTTCAGACTGGAATTTAAGTACATATTCAATCTGCTTTTTCTTTTTAAAGGTAAACTACTACTCGTAAAATATGTGAAGTTATGAAAAATTAGTGTTCCATTTGTGTGTGTGTGTGTGTGTGTGTGTGTGTGTATATATATATATATATATATATATATATATATATATATATATATATATATATATATATATATATATATAGAGAGAGAGAGAGAGAGAGAGAGAGAGAGAGAGAGAGAGAGAGAGAGAGAGAGAGAGAGAGAGCCTTGATGGCTCAGTCGGTAGAGCAGCAGCCTAGGACTTCATAGAGGTCCGTGGCGTGGGTTCAAATCCCAGCCGACTGGTCAGAGAAGGCGGACACTTTGCTATCCGTGTAGACACCCCGGGATTACGTATGTAATCAACGGATAGGTTTGCTGAAAGCAAATGGGTTACAAACTAATACACATATAAACAAAGCCACTCCAACATCTTCTAAAAACACAACAGACACCTCACACGTCTCGAACTGTCGACCTAACCGCCCAGTTCTCCTCACTGCTGGGAGAAAGGGAGCTGGGGATTGGTACGATACACGTACACATCGTTACCGGGGTCTAAGCGATGTCAGGCAGGGCAGCCGATTGAGGCTACAGCCTACCCCAATGCCAAATCTAAGTCCTTCCAAAGAAGGCTTCGTGCTTACCCCATGTAAAAATGGGAAAAAGCACGTTAAAATGAAGAAGTATATATATATATAAAATATATATATATATATATATATATATATATATATATATATATATATATATATATATATATATATATATATATATATATATATATATATATATATATATATATATATATATATATATATATATATATATATATATATATATATATATATAATGTGTGTGTGCGTGTGTGTGTGTAACTTTGAGTAAGTAATATAGGGTAAGAGAAACGAATAATAGAATAACAGAAGGGAAGAGGATATCTGCAGAAGCTGGGTTGTGTAAAAGGATTGTTGAGCCAAACCTGTATGGAAGTAGAACCAACGAGTATAGACAGTTAAAGAGAGGCCACTCATGCCTCCCCTTTGTAATTGCGGGCGACGGTGGCGCCTCTACCAGTGGGCGCGTAATTGGAGTTGGAAGATGTCAACAACATGACAGGGACACAGTTCTGTAGTGCAGTTAATTGCCGTAGTTCAAGAAAGAAAAGACCTGAGTTATAATTTTTTCGATTCCCCAAAGACAAGGAAAGGTGAGTGATATGCTTTCAGTTACATTTTATCAAAACTAAGTTCACACTAACGAAAATATGAGATATGTTGAAGGTTATTCTCTCGTTGTCCCTTTGACCAAAGAGTATACTGTATTCTAAACTCTCTGCTTTGGTTGTTTCATTCACCATGTTTTGTCTAGACACTACAAAGGTTACTGAATGTTGTTGCAGTGAATAAGGCATTCTCTTACTGTTCAAGTTATTTCATATTGCAGTGTTTGTTTGTTTACTTGGGTTTCCCCAGAAACTCTCAGTCATAATCGTTTAGATTTCCTCTTTCTTGATTCTTCTTTGGGTGGTCTTCTTTCTTGGTTTTTATTTCTTGTCTCTTCTGTCGTTGTCTACTTTCTTTCATTGTTACATTATTCTTCTGCTCCTGTTGTCACACCAACTTTCCTGTAAAAATTGAGCACTGATGGCCTAGTGTGGTATGAGGAAAAATGTGCTAAGTAAAAGTTTGTTTAAATGATTTACTTATCATATACTTAATTAATCAGTTAATTTGGTTGATATGACACCCTTTCACAAACTGTCAAATTCTCATGATGAGGAATGTATTATGTGTTGGTTTAAGAGTACAAGAGTCCATGGCCTTGAGCGGGGGAGGAAGGTGTGAGAACTCCACTCAATTTCCTCCACCCACCTCAGTCTGTTCCTCCTCTGGCGATTTAATTGAGTTGAATTTGTTTACATTTGTGTACCTTTACTTAACCAAATCTGAGTATGTATAGTGTTCTTGTATGTGTATATGTGGTTAGGAAAAAAGTGAGAGATTGAGGAGGAGCACAAAGATAAGAAGCTATTGGAAAGAGAGTTTATATTTTTATTCATGCCACAGTTTTTTATCTATAGATTATAATGTTTACTGACTGCTGTAGGGAATCATGTTATACTTTTACTGTCCATGCTATTTAATTTCAGTGTTTTATCAATAGACTGCAATGGTTACTGACTGCTGTTGTTGTAGGTTAAGGAGATGGGTCCAGAATTCAAGAAGGGCAGATCTTCAAGGGAAATCATCCAAAAATCTGTTTGGAAGTTTTGTGTTTCGTGCTGAACGTTTCGAAGCCAACCAGCTCATGAACTCGGAAAAGAACAAGCTTGTGCAGAATGCCGTCCCAGCATTGTTTGATGTGGTCAATCCTCCACCCCAAGTGACATGCAAGAGGCCACTGCCTACACCAAGGGATCCCATCCCTAGGAAACAACCCAAGTTGCTAACATCTCCAATTGCCAGTGAGTACCGAATTACAAACCAAGTTTTTCTCAGAAATGCTGGAGTCAAATGCGGATTTGATTAATTACCTGAGCTTTTCGGAATATGTGATTGTATGAAATGTTATAAACTGGAACCACATTCATTTATTTACATCAATGCATTTCTATATACTGTTGTGTTTTTTAAAGATTATGTGCTAGTATGTCCAAATTTAAAAGATTGATTCAGCTAAAAATTCATTCTCTTTGTTTACAGATTTTCCATGTGAGGATGTCCAGTCTTCACAAAGTCCATCGTGTAGTATGCCTCCTGCATCTCAAGCAGCTGTTATCCACATGACCCCAAGGAAGCGGAATTTGATCACTACTGAGCAACGCCTCAAAACGCAAGTGCACAGACTAAAAAAGAAGTTAGATATGGCGTCCAGTGTTTCTTCAAGCTACACATCTGATGTCAAGATATGTAAAACTGGAAGACTGAAAAGTAAAAGTCTTGAAAAGGTCTGCTCTGCCTTGTCTGATGTGTTGTCAGGGCTAACAGTAGAGTTTGTAAAATGTCAAGTTCTCCAGACAAAAAAGAAAAACAAAGGACTACAGTGGACCAGTAAAAGCCAATCTTTTGCCCTTTCATTGTACCATTCCAGTCCCAAAGCCTACAGATTGTTACAGAAAGTGTTCAAGTTGCCTTCTGTTAAGACCTTGTACAGAGCTTTGAGGAACATTAATGTTCAACCTGGTTTAAATGGACAAATACTGGAAGCCTTGGGGTGCAAAGCATCCTCTATGCCAGAGGTTAATACTTTGTGTGGTTTAGTAGTGGATGAAATGTCAGTCAAAGAAAATGTAAGTTATAATTCAGGAACAGATGAAGTTGATAGTCTTGAAGATTTTGGACCAACTCTGGGTAGAACAAAGTATGTAGCAAACCACGCCACAGTGGAAAAAGCCAGCTGGGTACTATCTGTTAAGTGAGACAATGTCAGGTAGCATTTTGAAGTTACTGTTGTCTGAATTCATTGAAAAACTGACTTAGACAGGACTCAAAGTCAAGGTTGTTATATGTGACCAAGGTGCAAATAATCGAAACTTATTTGAAACTATTCTCAAAGTCAGTCAGGATATACCGTACTTTTTTGTTTCTGAAAGAAAGGTCTTTGTATTGTACAATCCACCTCACCTCATAAAAAAATGTCAGAAATAATCTAAAAAAGCATGGTTTCAATGTCAACGGCCATAGTGTGCTCTGGAAGTATATCAGGGTTTTCTGGGAGGCAGATAGTAAATTACCTATTAGAATGGCTCCCAGATTGTCATCAAGACATATCAGTCTTCCCCCTTTTGCAGCACTCAAGATTAAGCTTGGTACTTAAATTTGAGTCATTCAGTGGCTGCTGGCATCTCTACTTTCTGCTGTTTTAATGCTTTGCCAGCTGAAGCACAGTACACTGCAGACTTTGTTGAGAAGATGGACCAATTGTTCAACTAATTCAATAGTGGAACTCGTACCAGTGATGCAAAAATGTGACATGCCATGAGTCTAAAATCAGGTCACAAGGAACTTCTAGTTAACTGCCTCACATGGTAAGATGGTATCAAATCACTTGGACCACGATGTCAATCAAAGGCCTGTTACAGTTGTGGGATGAGTTACATTCAAAGTACGAGCTGTCTTACCTATTAACCAACAGACTCAATCAAAATTGTTTGGAGAATTTATTTTCAATAATTCGGGGGAAAGGTGGGCACAGGGATAATCCAGATGCATGTCAGTTCTGGAGTGCATTTTGCCAAGTCGTTGTGGATGCTTGATATAACTTAAGTAAAAGCTTTACTTACTAAAATGAGGAAATAAAAAAAAAAAGACACGGCATTGTGCAATCTCAATGCAGATTATGTCATGTACCACGGGTACATGTACCAGGTTGGGAACCCCTGCAGTAGAGGATAAATTAACCACTTTGTAAGACGATATATATATATATATATATATATATATATATATATATATATATATATATATATATATATATATATATATATATATATATATATATATATATATATATATATATATATATATATATATATATATATATATATATATATATATATATATATATATATATATATATATATATATATATATATATATATATTAATAATAACGGTTGGGATTACACTGGCAGTGATATATGGCAACGATTCCTTTCCAGTAGCACTGGGAGGGAAGATGGAACTTAGGCGGGTTCCTCTAGTTTTATGCCCTGTAGGTTTTCATTGTTGATTTTATCGAGGTAAACGATTATTTTAGTGGAAAAATAAAGCCCGCAGTAGTATGTATGTAGTATATTGCTATATACAGGAAACTTTCGCCAACTTGATCAGTTGTCCACTTCAGCCTGAATAAACTTAGAAATAATAATACATTTAGGACATCTTTGAAAAATGGTTCTCATTTCCTCCATAAAGAAAATCTATAAAGAAAATTAAACAGCATTTGTTTTTGTACTAGAGAGAGAGAGAGAGAGAGAGAGAGAGAGAGAGAGAGAGAGAGAGAGAAGAATATTAATATACATTTTAAGATGTTTCTTGTCTCTTTGACAACAGTCAATGGATAATACATAATCTCTCTCCCACTTTCTTCTCTCTTTCTCAACAGTCAATCTCTCTCTAATCTCTCTCTTCTCTCTCTCTCTCTCTCTCTCTCTCTCTCTGCAGAAAATATCGCTATAAATTTATTACACACACCAAGACAGGCAAATAATAACATAAATAATAATAAGAAAAGGCCAATTAAAAGAATAAACACTACCACTTCACTCACTCACTCACTCACTCACCCACCCATACCACTCACTAACCCATCCATCCCACTCACTCACTAACCCACCTGCCCACCCACCCATCCCACTCACTCACTCACTTACCCACCCATCCTACTCACTCATTCACTCACCTACTCACTCACTCATCCGTCTACCCACCCACTCACTCACCTTCCTACCCACCCACTGACTTACTCATTCAGCTAATCACCCAATCGCCCACTTACCTACTCACTCACTCACCCACTCACTCACTCACTCGTCCACTCACTCACTCACAGCCCAGGTCCTACAGGAATCAGGGCCAAAGACAAATGTGTGCAGATAGATTCGGCTGCTCAAAAGATGAATGCTGAAATGGGACAGAATGGAATGGAGAAGGTTTTGGGTGAATGTGTCATTTATTCTTCTGTTATTCATTTGTTTATTTTTTGCTATTTTTTGTGTTATTTGTTTGTTCGTCATTCATTTGTTTATTGTTATTCATTTTTTTAGTGCTAGCCATTTTTTTTTTCCATTTATTCAATGTAAGTACTAATTATATTAATTTTAGAAATTGTATGATAGCTCCCGTTGATTTCATCATCAAACTTGATATAAATGTCGTTGGAAAACGACATAGATGACGTTTGTAAAAGGAATAAATAACTTTCTTACATAGCGATTGAACCAAGAACCCTAAAACGAAACGCAAGGGTGCTAGCAAATGACCCACACATGCCATAGAAAAAGTTGGAACCTAAGTACTTATTACATGGTACCTAAGGCTTGAGCTGATCAGGTTGCAACACCTGACTAGGTAGAGCCATAAGCACCATTTAAATACTTAGGTTCCAATTTTTCCACCGCCTGCGTGGGTCATTTGGTACCCTTGCCTTTTTTTTCAGAGCCCTTGGCTCATTCTCTATGTAAGGGAGTTATTTATTTCTACTGCTCGCACGATCATGTGTTCGTTCCCAGCAATATTAATGATCAGTTTTAAAGCTAAAATCAAGAGAAGCTTTCAGACCATTTGTTAATAGATGGGATTTCACCCCAGAATTGATTTATCTTATGCGCTTAGCATTTAGATGCAAAACAACTTATGTTAATTAAGAGCATATTGATCAACTTTTCTGTTGTGTTAGAGAAAGAAAGTTCCAAGTGGAGTAAATAAGACCTAGTCGTTAAGGCTATTTCATATAGCAGTGTTTGTTTGTTTAATTCTGTTTCCCCGGAAACTCTGCATCATAATCGCTTAGATTTCTTCTTTCTTGATTCTTCTTTGGGTGGTCTTCTTTCTTGGTTCTTCTTTCTTGTCTCTTCTTTCGTTGTCTTCTTTCTTGTATTGCTACATCATTCTTCTTCTGCTCCTATTGTCACACAAACTTCTCTGTAAAAATTTAGCACTTCTGGTGTAGTGTGGTATGAGGAGGAATGTGCTAAGTAAAAATTTGTTTAAATTATATAATTGTCATATATTTAATTAATTAATTGATTTGGTTGATAGGACACCCTTTCACAAACTGTCAAATGCTCATGATGAGGAATGTATTCTGTGTTGATTTAAGAATACACAGACTTTGCTGAGAAGATGGACCAATTGTTCAACTGTTTCAATAGTGGAAGTAGTACCAGTAATGCAAAAATCAACATGCCATGAGTCTGAAATCAGGTCACAAGGAATTTCTGGTTAACTGCCTTACTTGTTGTATGGTATTAAATCACTTGGTCCACGAAAGCTGCCTTGCCTCTCTGGATGACACAGGGCAATCAAAGGTCTGTTGCAGTTGTGGGATGAGTTACATTCAAAGTACAAGCTGTCTTACCTATTAACCAACAGACTCAATCAAGATTGTTCGGAGAATTTATTTTCAATAATTCGGGGGAAAGGTGGGCACAGGGGCAACCCAGATACATGTCAGTACAGGAGTGCATTCCACCAAGTCATGACGGATGTTATTATGGTTCTAAGTGCTTGTGCTAACTGCTAAGAAGACATTGATACCTTCTTGGTGACTCTGCAATAGTGTGGCCTGATATATCTTATAACACTATTTATTTACTTATATATTTCCTTTCATCCATAATCTTCAACCTTTTGAATGAAACCTGGTTTAGCACCACTAGTTATAAAGAGAGGATAAGCTGTATGTATTTATTATTTTTTTTCCAACGGAATATTCAAATAATCAATCCAGATTAGTGCATTGCTATATAAATAATAATAAAAGATCAGAAGATAGTGTTACAACCCACAAAAGTGCTAACATTAGTCTTAATCATTAGTGTGGTGTATACCAGCACAAACAAGTGCTATCACAGATTACGCACTCGCCGTCGAATGGCGCCACCAGTCCCGTCAAGTCCCGCAGTTACAATTTTCCTATAAGGACTCGCGCGACTGTCCACTCTTTACTTCTCTGTACTCTTCGGTAAAACTGCGAATGCGGAAGGCAAATGAAAACGGATAGATTGAAATACTAGAGATGACTATGTGCGTAGTATAATGTGAAGTAGAACGGCTGATATAGCAGGAGACATGAAGATATGAATTGGTGAAATGGTTAGAGTCAAATGATACAAGATTCCAGTTACTTAGAGGTTGCTTGATTATGCGAAGAGAATAGAGGAAGACGAGTCGGGGAAAATACAGCTGAGAAGTGATGGGAGGATTGGATGGGGGATTAAATGACATTGAATTATCTGGTGTTGTAATCGTTTATTCATAGTTTAATTAATTCTACTAGTCTTATTAGGTTTATTGATTTTATTTTTTTAAATGATAGGCTACGCTATTTGTCTGCTGTCCAAAGTATCAGAGAAAGTTAAATGATATGGCAAATATAGTGTTACAGCAAATCATGAATGGGTAGACTACCCTGATAAGTACTGATTAATTATTTACTTATGCACTTATTGATTAATCGATTGAAGTTTTATCGCACGCCGTCCACATAAGACTGCTAGGCATAATAACATTTCACATAAATTAGGAAACGCGATGAAATACCATATTTCAAAGGAAATGGTACAACCAACATTGTTTTAGCCCAGGGAAATATGCTGTTAACCATTTTCATTAACATGAAGGTTGTGTTTTTTTTATAGCATAACATTAAGCAATATATATTTCCAGAAAATTAAACATGGATAAAATATATCGATGACAAACGCGTTTGGCCGGGAAACGAATAAACACAGACATGAGCGATAATTTAAAAGCCATCGAAAAAGCTTCCTGTGGAGGTGGGAAATTAATGCAACCTACATTTTGGGCTTCCTGAAGACATAAATGAAAGGATGGTTTTAAATGCACTGTGCTCAGGACACCTTCCAATATTTATGCATATGTGCATTTTTATTCCGGTTGGAGCATTGAAGTCAAGAAATCCATGGTTTGGTGATGAAATCAATGTAAAAATTTAAAAAAAATTAAATATTCTACTACAGACGAAAAATTGAGAGAGATATATATATTAAAGGACGTTTGTAGCTTACTGATTATATATATATATATATATATATATATATATATATATATATATATATATATATATATATATATATATATATATATATATATATATATATATATATTATAAGGCCCTTACAAAGAACAAAGAATCTCACAATTATACCAAAAGACGTATTTATATATTGAACTCGATTTAATTATATGACCAGTTATATACAGATTAAAATGGAGAATTAGAAAAGCAAACTGAACTGAAAAAATATACTCGGTATAAGCCTGAATGACCTTCCTGCTTGCTCGTTCACACAGGCAATTCGCTTCTGGTCTATAGGGAATAATCGTGACTTTCTGAATGCCCATTTCATCAGCATGACATTGCAATGTTCTATTCGCGAATTCCAAACCGTTATCTGTAATCAGAGCCTCAGGGACCCCATAACGACAAATATACTCGTTAATGAATGCGATTGCCACTTCTTCCACTGTTTTATGCTTCAACGGGAAAGTCTCTACAAACCTAGTTAATTCGTCAACAATCACCAATAGGTGCCTATGACCATAATTAGATTCACAAAAATCACTCAACAGGCCCATGTGGACTCTTGCTGTGGGTGTGAGAGGAATCGGGAATGAACCCAGTTTACAAGAAACGACCCTTGGCTTACATGCATTATAGACTGAAGAACTTCTCACAAAGTCTTCTACCGAACTAAGCATATTCTTCCATTCTGATACGTCTTCTCAATCGCCAAATGCAGACTGCCAGACCTACTGTGAACAATATCTAACACCGTAGGTACTAAACTCCTCGGAACAACTATTTGCGTTGTATCCCCCTTATTCTCAGTATTCCTCAGTCTGTATTCAATCTTTCTAACAAACAAATTACCCTCTAATTCAAGCCCTCCAAAAGGCAGCTTATAACCCTTCCTAACTAATTCCCCTCTAAAAAACGCTTTTGCGTCTCCCAGAATTTCACCTTCATCTTGCTTCGCTGCTACTAAACTAATATCCCAATCTATGCTATCCCCGGGTACATAACATACGTGAGTACCCTCTTCATCAACAAAACTTCTATTAAGGGCGTCTGCTACAACATTCTATCTACCCTCTATGTACTTAAATTTAACATCAAAATCTCTGATTGTCAAATACCACCGGGGTCTTTTTGGGGTAAGATCCGACTTATTAAAAGATCCAACAATGGCTTATAATCCGTCCAGATTTCTACTTGATTGCCCAGGAGGAGCATTTTAAAGTGTATCAGACTAGACACAACGACCATAGCCGTTCATTACTACCTCGTATCTTAAACTTCCTAGTGTAAAATGCAATCGGATGGAGTCTTCCATCGAACTTCTGCATAAGGCATGCCCCTGTGCCATCATAACTAGTGTCTATTACCAACGTGAAAGGACGTTCCAAATCAGGACACTTCAACAATGGGGGATTTACCAAGGCATCCTTAATTTTCTGAAAAGCTACTTGCTGCTCATCTCCCCATACAAAACTGCATATCATCCCTCAGATCATCTGTCAAGGGAGATGCTAGAACAGAAAAACCCTTCACAAAGCTACAGAAAATCTGGCCATCCATAAAAATGACCGAATCTGCTTTTTAGTCTTAGGAGTGGCAAACTTTAAAATTGCCCTAACTTTATCATCATTCACTCTAACACCCTCTTTAGAAATGACATGACCTAAATATACTATCTATATACTTATTATACGAAAGCTGACGTCCATTAATACCTGACACCTGCCGAAACATTACATGACACTAAAGTGGTAGACTACATGTCCACGCTATATACAAGGTGTAACACGAGTTTATGCAAATATTTTGGGGAATGAAAGAAACAGCAATTTTGAGCAGAACATGTTCTATAAACATATGCATTTTAAGGCTTAGTTTTCGATGAGGGGAATTTTAAAATAGCTGTTATCATTAGTGCTGCTAGTTGGTAGCGAGAGGTCGGAGTCGCCTGTGGGAGGAGCGGTGTTGCCGTATAGAAGGGGCATGGAGCGATAGGCCGATGTGAATAAAGTACCTCGGCATAAAATGCATTATTTAGGTTTAAAAAAAAAAATGCATGCATCATTGAATCCGTTTCCCTCCCTATCAGTATTATTCATTGGACACCGATAAAAAAAAAAGAAAATAAGCCTAACTGAATCTCCTATATCAAAGGTAGGTTTGCTTATTCGAATATTAGACACCTATGAAATATGTAAAGTGTATTTTTAAAAATTTCTTCTCCATCTAAAGAATTCATCAGAACCAGTCATGAGTGCTGGTTCAACAATTCTGTGACAAGGCTGCAGGGCAAAGCATTCACAAATGAATGTTACTCAGCAAAATTTACACTACTTACTTGATTGATACGTAAAGCCATACATTACCGTTTTTTGCTAATTGTTTAAGTTACATCACTTGCAAGAAAAGAGTCATAATTATTTAAAAGACTATCAATCCACTTGCCTTATTCACTTAGTCGCCTTAAAATGCATATGTTTATAGAACATTTTCTGCTCAAAATTACTTTTTCTTTCATTCCCCTGAATATTTGCATAAACTCGTGTTACTATATGCTTCATCGAAATCCAGGTTGGATCAGGTAACTGGAAACCCCATGTGCGGAATTGAGAGACCCCAAAAAATTATGGATATATGCCACTTCAAAAGAGGTACAAATTTCTTATTATGCGCACATGTTTTTGAGGACAGTTTCTTGAACCATCACGCACGCCATATATCTTATTGTGTATGTCACTTTTAACGTATTGAATGAAAAGAAGATTTATTTAATTTCTGCAATATTTTTTTAAGGTTTTCACATTTCGTAACTCGTATCTCATATATTCTTAGATTTTATCATTCCTATTGATTCAGCATGTTCGTAACATTATGAAATAAATGACCACGCTATTTGGAAGCCTATTACAGATGTCCACTACCAATTTTTACCTATACAATTTCCTAATAAAAATTTATCCAATTTGAAACCGTTGCTTGTAGCTCTATGTTGACTGCTAATTTTCAGAACCCATATTAATACTATGGAAACATTTGGATAACTCAGTCATATCACCTCAGACTAGACATCTTTCTAGTGAAAGTAAGTAAAGTAAGTTAATCGTTCAGATAATGCAAAACAAGCATGAAATTTGCTAAACATTCCTAAGACTACAGCTCTCTTAGAAAAGGAGCTGGCCACCTGAAAATCAAGATGGCGGCTATTTTCAAAATGGCTGCCATCTATGTTAATTCACTGGTTTGGGAGCATCTATTGGATGGAATATGCCAGTTTTTTTAAACCTCGACTTTTAGGTTATAAAAATGTTTCCATACCACACATTTTATTGAAAACCCTTACTAAATGAATTGTAACCAAGATGGCGTACAAAATGGTTTGCCATAAAAGTTTTTTCTATCCACAGCGCTAGAACATAGAGACCAACTGTTTTTATTTAATGGTATATTCATGTGATCAGACAGTTTAACTAATATGCTATTTTCAACTGAAATAGTAATGGTATGGTCACATACAACATTGTGTCTAAGACTGTAACCATAAAAAGAAAGAGAAATACGGACTAAAGCGCCCAGCAATCTATGTATAGGTCTCTCAACCTACACCTTTGAAAAATTCGAGGATAAGAAGGTAGGCATAGCATGACACGTTGGATGCTCAAGCTAGATTATCTACTGAAGAGAGGGCAATATTTATCTAGACTTCACATTTGCAAGTGCACAGAGCTGTGCAGGAAGGCCAACAGTAGCACTTGCACCTTTCCCGACAGCCTGCTTTGCATCCACATTTGGTAAGCTGTTGGCAACTCTTGGCTAAGGGCGAGTTGGTTGTCAGAGGACTTGCCATGCTTCACCAGACTTTGCCATCCCCACTCAGCAGGTTCTCTGGCTGTGGCTGACACTGGGTGGCCTGCCCCCACACACAACCAGCCTGCCAGCACGCTTGGTGTGTTGGAGGAGAGCTCCTGGTTGGTGGAATGGCCTCATATGCCCTTTGTTTTCTGGCAAACATATCAAGTCTAGCCTCATCCCACAGTGCCAGCAGTGCTGGATCTTTCATACATAAGTATGACAAACCTCTCCAGGACCTTCAGGTCACTCTCTTCCACTCTGAGAAGGGTAGTGACTCAGTTTGGAGAACACAGTGGAGGCCTCTGGAAGATGTTCCATGTCTGCCAGGCGGTCTTCTTGCCTTGCTCCCAGAAGGCTGACACTGTATCACAGCCTGTGAACATGGAAGAAGAGCATGCCATTCACCTTCTCCTGGCCCAGAGAGTTGCTTCCATGCACAGCAATCCAGTGCAGGCTCTGGCCTTGATGCCACCCATAGCTTCTCTAGCCCTAGATTGTGGAGGGGAGAAAGCATCATCTGTGTCATTTGCTTTAACCATGGTGTCTTGGCTCCATGTTCTGGCATATTGGCATGGAGAAGATGCCAGCTTCCTCATAGCTCCAGTCCCTGAAGACTTGCCTCATAAGTGCTGAGGACAGCCAGTGGAGACAACATTTGCACATTTGGGCAACAAGGAACTGGAATCTCTGTCTTGTTGGCATTTGTCTTAGGAACCGCGCCAGTTGGATGGTCTTTCTTCTTTCCTGTCATGTTCTGTGGCATATGGAGCCTGGTCTCAGCTTTGGGCTGGATGTATTGTAGATTGCAGATGTGATTGATCACTGCTGATTTGTATCACTGCAGGCAACCCTTTTCCAGTCCCTGAGTACTGGGGGACAGCCTCTTTCCTTTCTGTGGCATCATGGACCAAAGCTAACTCCATCTACAGAGGACATCAGTACTCTGTCATTGTCACTGAGTGTACATGACTGTCAGGATTTCAACCAGGTTTCTCTTCCTGGTTTCTGCATGGCAACCTCACTCCAGGAAGACTGGGAATGGTGTTTCTCTGTCTTTGGAGTGTCTATGAGTTGTTGCTCCCTCTTTGTATAAATAGCAGTTGAACTGCATGAGCTGTGCAATGGCCTGGTCTGACTTTGATGCTCCAAATCGTAACTGTGACTTGATGTCAGCCCCCATGCTCAACCATCCCTACAAACTGGAGCAGGAGAGGAGGCACAGAATTTCATGCACAAAGCCTCAGAAAATGTGCCATCAAACCGTGACTGATGATCAAGTATAGACTTTCTGAGAATATTTGCTGCTTTAGCAATGATAACTGCCTCTGAAAGATCAGATGATTGAGCAAGTGCTTTTCCCACATCCTTTTGAAATGCAAGTAATACATCTCTGCCAGCTTATGAGCCTCAAGTTCTGGAATTTCTGCAGAAGTTTGTCTTTGAGTCTCGTGGAATTTGTCTGCACTTGGTGACTCTACACCTAATTGTTTGAGACGTTGTTGGTAGAGACACAGGCAAATATCTGCCAGCCAGCAAATGTGACTGGATCATCTGAACAAGGTTGTTTTCAACAATGTATGTCATCAGTTCTACAGAACTAGTGGATACACATCTGGTTCAGACCAGTGCTACCTTGGTCTTTCTCAAGGCTCCTCAGCCTGGGACTCTTTTTCTGTTGTAGTGGGACAAAGACTAGGCATGGTGATACTTAAACTCCTGTGCAATGACATCCCCACCAGTCAACATGGTTGCCATCACTAAATATCTCTGCACATTCACGTAATTTCAAGTCAAGGCCCTTAGTACTAGCCTGTCTGAGATCAGATGCAGGTGCCACTTTCTCACAGAAAATGACCATTGTCAGTGACTGGTTCATCGCAGTTTTCCATAGACAGCACCATGTTGCTGGTCTGGTCATTGGATTGTCGCTTTCTTGCAAGGTCCAGTTTAGTGTTGTTAAACAACTAATGACAGTTCACATGGTATTTTGCTGCATTTTTTCAACTGATGGTGGCCTCTGCTGCCCTCACCTTCATCAGCCTTGCTGGTCCATTATCAGTGGCATTTCATTAATTTCACTGAACATGGGAATGTTCCTTGCCAGCATTGTGTACCCATCATGGTCTAGGACTCCTGACTTGGAAGTGATCAAGTGCTCACCTCTTTTGTCCATCTGACAAAGACAACACAAACTCAGTTTGTTTTTCTACTGCTCAATATTGGATTGGCATCATTCTGCCATGATTTCACTTTTGATTAAGGCCGAGGTTATCCTTTTACCACCTTAAACAAAGCACACATTCCTGTATGGGATTCAACTGGGTTCTGGTCTCCCCACTGGCCAATCATTCATCCAGTGCCATTTAAGTCCCGTGTGATCTGTACACCATCCGGGTGATACATGAACCATCATGTACAGCCCCAATACCCTTACATTCTGCTCTCCGCTGGCACATCCTGTCTATTCAGGTGCGGCTATCTAACTATAGCTGGTCTGGGACCTTTAGAAAGCATTTGGGACACTAAACTAAACTATACTACAACTACTAGTCTAAGACTACAGGATTAGTAAAGCTGGATTAGCTGGCACTGAACCCCATGCTGAGTTACACAGCAGTGATGTCACCAGTGTGCCCTGGTTGTGTGCAGACATACACTCTTTACATTTATTAATTTTCCTTCAAAATTGATGGTTATTCGAAAGATGGCCTCATTAGGATCTAAAACCACAGAAACCAAGATCCATGCTTAAAACGATAATTGTTGAGCGGGCATTATTTCTCATTATAATTATTGTTTCTACCTTTCTTGGCAGCCATATAGCCCCCATATTTAAAAATAAACTGTACTGAAACTACAGAAACATAATATTCACAGAAATAGTATGGAAGAGCTTTTACCATATTGCTAGAAGCAAATACATGCCATTCTAGTGAAAAATTAGCCAAAATCTGTCGATACTGGCGCCATCTTGGAATTTGGCCGCCATATTAAATTTTGCGTGGCGCCCTTTTCTGATAGAGGAACTTTAAAGCGCGTTTTTAATGTGGTTTCCCCTTTAGGTCTAATCCATAACTATCTTGATACTCTCCTTGTCACATATACAATTTCTTACACTAAATCTGTGATCTTAACGATTTCCTTGGACGCTCTAGGCGGCTCCACTGAAGTAGAAGTAGATGGTAAAACACTTGATTTTGCCGTACCTGAATTATTGACTGGTTCTTCACAGCTAATTTCCTGTTGGTTTGCATGACAAATTTCTTCTGGAAACAGATTCTTCATGATCTTCATTGTCACTTTCATCAGTATCACGTGAGGAGTCTCCGTTCATCCATTAGTTCTTCCTCGGATTGGATTATAGAGTTTGAGCAAGAAACCCTCGACAACATACACATACGATGGAACATTTAGACCCCCTTTACACAGCTGCAGTTCCGTACACATGCACATGCACAAAAGATGTGCACGATATCAAATGTAGCAACTTCTCAGGTGCGGGTGGTAATTCTGTGGTGACAGGAGACCAAGCCAT
This sequence comes from Macrobrachium rosenbergii, assembly GCF_040412425.1. Taxonomy (NCBI): domain Eukaryota; kingdom Metazoa; phylum Arthropoda; class Malacostraca; order Decapoda; family Palaemonidae; genus Macrobrachium; species Macrobrachium rosenbergii. The sequence continues at coordinate 10,583,828 of NC_089771.1, forward strand.
CAGTGCCTTTTTCCATCCCCACTGCTCCAGGGGGTAGTGGATTGCTCTGCCATAGTTGAACCTGATGGTACACAGAAGAAAATGTTGTTTGATGCTTCTGCTGTTGGGGGAAGTCTTTCAGGTTTTACTTGCCTTTTACAAACGTACTGTTGCTCTCCTAAATCACTTCAATCGAAATGAATTTAGCTCAAATTCTTCATCAGGACCTCCATATAGGGCAATAAGTAACTTCTTTCCTGCATCAGCCACTGATTTCTGTGTTGATGTCTTGCTAATAAATACATCTACATGCTTTCTTAGTCTTTCTTTGTTCTGTAAAAGTCTGAATAGTTTAAGCTTCCCTTGTCCGAAGAGAGATGAAACTGTGTCACACCACTGGCAGCATGAATAGAAAGAATGTAATCCTTTAGTGAACCAAGTGAACTTGTAGATCAGAAGAATTGTAATTAATCGGGCAGGCACTTTTCGAACCAGGTTTTGAAAGTAATATTTCTGCTTTCTGGTGTCAGTGCAGTCAAAAGTATAAGAAGGTCAACATCTTCTCCAACAACAGCGATGGTGCTCTCAGGTTCAAACACTCTTGTATAGCTGTCTGTATAATTAATAAATCTGCGTCATCAGGTGCTTGTTTCACTGAGATACCATTTTCAGCTAGTTTTTCTGGACAACTGGCTGATAAATCGAGATTTGTTATGCTCATTTGATAGGAATTTTCTTGACTAATGCATACTTTGGTGTTGGGGTAAAAATCGTATCAGTAGTTTTAAAATGCATGATCTGCGTTGTCTCTCTGCATACTTTGTACTAGATTTTTGAGTCACACCTATCCATCAAACACAATGACTGCCTTTGTGTGTGTAATACTGTTTGATGTATGGGATGTATGCCTCATAGACCTCATCATAAGTGAGTCCTTGAATGTGTGATGGCCACACAACACGATGAAGTAGAAAACCTCCATCTACAATGAAAACTTTTTCCAGATACTGAAATGTACTAGTACTCTTATCATTGAACACACTATACATTGCAGCTTTGTTGGTCTTTCTCATGCCCTGTTCAGTAAATAATGCAGGTGGCATTGGGGGCAAGCTCGTACTGAAAATAATCTTGCAGATCAGCAGTACTAGTGTCTAATGTATGTATTATTCTTTGAAACAGAAGAGTTGTATCAACTAACAATATCTTCTCGTATAGTGACACTTGAGTTTATTGTTGCCAGAGGGTAACACACTTTCTTGCGCTAATTTTACCTCACCGTTTCTTTCCAGTTATGGCATTCATAGACTCAATCCAGTTTCATAGCTTTTGTAGCAGTTTATTTTATTATCACCAGTTATCCCAGTTGCAAGTGACATAATCTCCTATTGTCTGAAAAGGGTGGATGAGACAGAAACCACTGCAAAATCTTTTCTGTATCTTGCAAGATACTGAAGGTCAAAGCTGAATGTGCTGTTCACTATACGAACTTCTCCAATCCACAAACTCCTCAACTTTGGTGCACATTTCACATGTATCTGGCATGCCAAAATCCACCGACTCAATACACTATGTTGTCGGTCCCCCGGCCATGTGTCAGCCCTCTGAAAACGGTCTTCATGGTCCTCATTAGTTTGTTCAACAGTAAGATCTGACCATAGACTACCCCAATTCTTGTTTGAGCGCCTGATTGTAAAAATCTTTCTTTGTAAACTTGACAAAATCTTCATCAGGCATATGCTGGTGTTCAAATCATGCATATCTTTCAAGTATAGGTGGCACGATTTTGCATAAACTAAACACCAGCTGCATGAAAGTAAGGTATAAACTCTTGAACACACATGATAGTGTAATTCCCAATTTCCTATATTCTTTCAGCCTCTATATAGTGTAGCATCACAGTCACCATCACAAATGCTCTTCATATCAAAGCATTGCTGTTTTGCCTTAAGGCAACTTCTTAGCACTGTGAGTGTTAAATTTCTTTACAATGCTATTTATGATAAACCGATTCCATTACTGATGTTGCAAAGTCAATGTTTTGTTATCATACTGCTGAAGCATGGACTGAACCTCTTGTTTATCCTCATCAGAAATGGTTGCACCATCTAAAAGTGCCAAAAACAGCATATGTTAACAGATGTGCTCGAAGGGCTCTAGGCAAACTGTGTCCTGTCATCATTTTGTCTGAGATTTAGGTGCATAAACTGTCTCCCAACTTCTTTTAATCCACTACCGGCCATGATGTACCCAATAGAACCATAAATGACATTAAGAGATGAAAACCACCTAGTCATCAAGTGGGAAACATTACCTAAATTCAAACTGTTTTCAGTAGAGGACATAATCTCTCTGTGCCTTCCAATATAGTGGCTGGTCAAAAAGTAACACATGTCACACTCTTACTCGTTTTCTACATGAATCAGATGCAAAATGTAACACGCTGTTTATTGCATCAGAAGAGGTAATCCTTTAAATCAAGGAAAGGTTGAAAGCGACTGAATGGATCTCGTATCAAAGTCTCGCTATTATTGATAGCATCCATAAATCCATTCCAGTGTGGAATATCCAAAAGATTTCATCCACTTCCCAATAACCATAGCAAATGACAAAATGACGTTGTAATTTTTCACTGATTTGATGTAAGTTTCTTTAGATCCCTCAATTTCAATCTTTTTCAGTCCACTTTCACTATAACTTGTGAAGGGTTTCACTGTTATAGATGAACACAGAAGAAATTTCTCTAAAGATGGCATTTTTTTGGTCTTTCAATTACTTCAGGTCTGACCATTGAGCCTGCTGGTGTTACACATTCAATGCCTCCCATGCAGTGAAATGTGTGAAACTCATCTATTGTGTGCACATCAAAATCTGCATTATCAAAAACAAACTGCATGAAACTATCAGGCAAAATAAAGGAGGGTAGTTTTTCATACAAGATGCTTCAAGAGTTGTGCTTCATTATATCCAGTAGAGAAACCCAGTTTATGTAAAATATGTACCAGGAGTCTTGATCCAAATTTCCTTTGTCGTGAAACAGCTACTCAGTAATTGAAGACAGATGTTCTTGGACGGACTGCTTGTAAGGATTGAATGAAACTATCAGAGCATACCCTGTGTTTGTTGTCTGTATCTCCCTTTCCTCCTTTTTTCAATTATTTCATGTAATAAAACTTGAAGAAATCAGGTATGTTGTTTTCCACAACATTTATTAAAGAGTCCCTCAGGAGAAGGATAGTTGCTGAGTCAATACCTTTGACTTGATGTCCTCTTTAATAATAGCTGCTTTCACAGTTCTAACAATTTCATTCGCTCTTCTTTCTCACTATGGAGTTTTTCATTATACCAAGAATTATAGACTAACAATTTATCTCTGATTTGCGGAAACATACAATGGGAATCTTTCTTTGGAGGGTAGTTATGATAACATCATTTCCATACTTTTCTTGTAATTTTATTTTCAGATAATTAAACTTGTCCTGATAAAAGATTGGTTCTGATGCATCATCTAATGCAATTCCTGCAAAATGTAAAGGACAGTCATCACTGTCTTCCATATATGAGCAAACTTTCTCTAAAATGGCCAGTTTCTGTATCTTCATCATCAGGTCGTCCACGTTTACCTGACGGATTTAGTGTTGCTTCGAAAAAACTTGGAGCTACATGACCAATGGTATCTTGCTTCTTCTGATTGCAAACAATGAACACCAACTATAATTGCTTTTACTTTTTGTCCAGTCATCATTACGATTGATGCATTTATCAACACATTTTTTCAAAGTCTAAGGTCATTACTCTACTAACTACTTGCCGTCTATGGAGGGTTTTCTTTTCCTCTTTTTCACAGCACTCTTGAAAACAAAATATACACTTTCTTGAAATCAAACACAGTTTCTTTTCATCTAATTTTCTGTTTAATAGGTGACCCTGTTTCCTCCAAACACGGTCAGTTGTATCTTTTTATCAGCTGTTTTATACTCTTTTCTGTAGTATAGTCTTTTCTGCATTTATGTGTACTTGAATAGTTGATAAATTAACCCACTTTGCCATATCATCTCCTCTTTTCTTACTTGCTTCAACAAGTGTCGACATGTGCTTTCTTAACACAAACATTTTCACTTTCTATTAAGCGTTCTTCAAAGTACACATAATTCACTTTGACCTGTGGTTCCTTCCATTTTTAAAGTATATTCTGAAATGAAAACAAAACAAAAAGGATAACCATTTAGAAAATACTATAGTGCAAAAAAAAAAATAGCCAAGTATCAGATCAAAAGCAAGTGAATAAATTCACACGGGCATGCTCACACAATTTAATATAGTTAGAAAACAGAATATCATTAAAACTATCATTCATAGCAAAAAATATGCATTGAACATCTTTTGTAGAAAAATATTATTCTGAACAATAATGTATATAGCATGTTATTTTCCTAAGATCAATGGTTTCCATGGAAATAATGAAAAATTGAAATTTGGCAGCCATTTTTTTCCAAGATGGCCCCCAGGATGAGCTCAGGGTGGACGGATGGGGACTTTTGATATGTTATTTCAAATTGTCTGTACGGTTAACATTCTCCAATTTTCAGCTTGTTATGAATTTTTTATTTTTTCCTAATTTGACTGGACTATATAGTGCATTCTCTCTCTCCTTACCTTCCTCAAGCTCAGCTCCTCTCTCTCTCCTCTCTCTCTCTCTCTCTCTCTCTCTCAAATCACCCTTCTCTCTCCTCTATATCCAATTCACTAACTGAACCAAGGAAGAAACACAGCAAAATATGTCTACAAAAAGATGATTTATTCAGCAGTTCTAACATGGCAAAATGGCTTGGAATCAAATAAAAAATGAAATGGGAATATCTACTATACCAGCATTATTAACTTAGAAATAGCAAGAAAAAATATAACATAGTGCCATCAACTTCCACTAATCTAGTCTCTACATCTCTACAACAAAAGAGTCAAACAAGTAAAAAATGACAAAGTCATGACAAGTCACATTTCCTCCATTTATTTGAATTCTATTTCAATACACGTGAGGAAACAAAAGGAAAAACAGAACTCTTAAAAATAGCACGGTGAAAATAAATGTGGGATATCTTCACGTTACTAACCCCAAAGTACACACAATTAAACATAGCAAAATAAAATTCAGGAAAATGAATAAAATCAAAGAGACATGAAAATAAAAAGAAATTGGGAAAAGATATTCAAAAGCATGGTAACAGTACACGTTAAACAAAGTTACTAAAAACCCATTCGGTTTTTGAAAACAAAATCTCAGCTCACCTCACAGTCAGTACACAAAAAGTCTCCCAGCAAAGCAGATCGTATCATAATGACATCAAGATCTGCATGTCTGGCCTGTATTAAAAACTGAGAGGATTCACACTTCCTATGACACGCCCATGAGAGCGAGAATGTGAAAGAACAGTCTACCAGAACTTAACGACTTCGGTGACATGGCCAGAAATCACTCAAGCAACGATGCCTTTGTCTCCATAGAGTGGAACTGACGAGTGGAACAAATCAGCACTGACATGCTGAATATGTGGGTTTCCATTTACCTTGCTGGATATCTGTTTCCGAAATTATAACATTATTATCTTAGGATATCTAAAATAATAAACAGAAATATATAACATTACTATTCTAATGTTTTATATATATATATATATATATATATATATATATATATATATATATATATATATATATATATATATATATATATATATATATATATATATATATATATATATATATATATATATATATACATATATATATATACATATATATATATATATGTATATATACATACATATATATACATACATACATGCACACACACATATATATAACATCACTAAGCAAAAGACTATAATTTCTTTGATGGCTCAATGGGTAACATCTACTGAGTCGCTGAATAGGTTTCGTGTCCCGAGTTTCGTGTCCCGACGATTCCAATTCATTTATCACTTATATAAAATTCCCTTTCGGCGACAATTCTTAATGGAGATATCCCTGAGGTAGCGTGAATTGATGATTGCTTATTTGTAGCTTCATGAATATATATATATATATATATATATATATATATATATATATATATATAATAATAATATATACATATATATATATATATATATATACATATATATATATATATATATATATATGTATAATCTGTCTACATGCTGAACTGCCTTAGAGGTACGTGGAACAATTCAAGTCGCTCTGTAATTAAGAAGAAACTGTTGGAGAGTAGCGCCATTATAGTTGCCCATTATAACTCGGCACCTGCTACACTATGCAAATAACGTTAAGAGAATCCCACCTACTCTAATTATGGCTGACAACAATATCTAGGCTGCACCGTAACTTGTGATAATATGTTTGTTGTCTCTGAGAGAGAAAAAGAAAAAGAGAATTTAAACCTGATTGCAAGATTCCTGAAAAATAATATTGTGTAAAAATAAAATAAATAAATAACTGAATATAATAAATTAACCAACCGTGAGAGGATACGAAAATTTGTGTTCATCAAACGATATTCAAAAGAAAAATTAAGAATTATAAATAAAATAGATGAATAATTGAAGAAAAAAATAACGCACTAAAGAGATGATACAAAAATGATGTTTATTAAATGAGACCTGAGACATTTTATTTCGAAGCATTACTTATTCTTGATCAGAAGAGAATATAGTACTGTTTTCTTTAAAGAGGCCCAGACAGATTTTTTTTTACCTGTTACATTCTTTTTTGTTTACTTGTATCCTTGGTTTTCTTTGTGTATTTAATTACACAGTAAACTTCATGTAAAGAACGCAAATAAAAACCTTTTTGCTATTTATTTATTTATTTTTAAAAATCCTATTAAGAACTACAGCACAGCAACTTTTTCTATCACTGAAATTCTGCTTTTATTTGATTATATATATTGAAAATCCCATAACTTTTAATAACCTGACAGTTTTAAGTTTAAGGCAACCCTCCAATCATTAAACGCGAAACCTTCAAACGAAACCAAATGACAAGCACTCTGTCTGAAAGAAAAAATCAAAACACCAAAACAAACAAACAGAGTCTAGGAACCAACAAGACCTCACTATTGATATTGGAAAAATTTTCACAATTCTTGCCTGGCGGAGAAAGACCGACCTTACTGACAGCGCATGTTTATCGTCCGAACGTCAGGTAGTCTGCAATGAGTACAAGCGTCGGGGTACGGCAATGCATTGCATTGACACTGCTCCCCTCTAAGAAAACTTCACAGGAGGGAGGGGAGGGAGGAAGGGAGGAGGTGTCTCGTCTTTAGGAGAATTTTATACTTCAGTATCCTCGTTTGTCTTGACTTCTTCACTTGCATTCGAGCCCATTTGCATGCAACGCGTCTTTTCTCATTAACTCTTTGCCAACAGACAGACTTAGCGGAGGGAGATTACGAGGGGAAATAATTCTTATCGTTTCGTGGATTTTCTTGTTCTTTACTGTAATTCTTGTGTGTATGACTTCTGTCGTGGGAGTAACAACTGGATTTTGAAGTTTAAACACTGTTTGCTTTCATTCTCCTTACAGTCCAAATACTCTCTTGATTAATTTTTGTATCTTTTTGACCTGTTCATTATTACCAGTCCACCAGCTTTTATCATTTACTATTATTTTTCTCATTTTCAACAACTTTCATCGTAGTTGTTTTGGCTATCATTATATCTGTCATCAAATTTCATTATGATACGTCATCATTCAACATTTAGCTACATTCTCATTATTCGAGCTCATCATCTTTATCATTATGAATATATATATATATATATATATATATATATATATATATATATATATATATATATATATATATATATATATATATATATGCTCCTATAAAATTTTCAAAATAGATGCTATATAAATCTAAAATAGAGAAAGCACACACACACACATTTATTAATAATTTTATATATGTATATATAAAATACATATCTGAAACTTTTGGTAATTATTATTATTCTTTATTATTATTTCTTTTATTATTTTTATATGTTACAGCGGTTTTATATAGCTCCTCTAAAATTTTTCAAAATAGTGCAATAAATCAAAAATGCTTCTGAAACTTTGTGTTTTTATTATTATTTCTTGAAGTAGATGGCAATGCTGCTGTGTTTAATAGATGGCAATATAGAATATTTCAGCCTGTTTCTCTAAGGAATAATATAGGTTGCTTAACTTACTTGTCATAACAAATCCCATTGAAACAATTTGTATATATTCACTTTACTTAAAGCTGGCCTTACACAAGTATGATAAGAAAAAATAGCCATCTTCAAATCCTATTAAGAACTGCAACATTTCATGACTATTACAGAAAACACACTTTTCGTGTAATATTCTTATTCTCTTTAATCTTACTCAACCTTGCAACAAAATCATAATCTTCAACACTGGAGTTGTCAAATCTCTGAAAAGAGAAAACTGAAAAAGTGTCTGAATACTGAAACATAAATTTTTGATTTGTATGGAAATTAATATAGAATCTCTTTCTTTTTTAAATCCAGATACATTGCCAAGGAATCTGATTTTCCATCCCTGCTCTTACTATACTGTGGACGACGAGATTCTTCCTAACTATTTGAAGGTTTCTCTCGTCAAAGAGCTTGGGGGAGATTATTTACTCAAAAATACTCTTCCATTAATGCCATTCTCTCACTTCTATTTTTTTAAGGATTTTCTAAATATATAAATCTCCCCCCTGATGAAGGATGCATGATCAGTTTCCAGGGTTCGTAGAAGCACATTTGAAATATAAATGTGAATAGTTTCTGACTTAACATAGTCCTTTGGAATTAGAAATGGAATAGAACATTATCTGAAAGCAGCTTTTTGAAAAAAAAAAAAAAAAAATGAGGGAGCCTTTCATGAAAAGTGTAAATGGCAGAAGATTAAATTCTTTAGCTCAGTTATGTGTAAAGAGCAGAATAATTGCAGTGTGCAATTACTGCATCAGTAATTCATTTAACATGTTTTTGGTTCTCATGTACTAACGGCATGAAAGCACATTTCAAAAACCCTTTGTTTTTGTATCTCCCAGATAATATATTAATACTTTCCAACACGTTCCACTAACACATACATGAAATGGCACTAACAAAAGGTTTAATTCCCAGACGCCCATTGTTTCAATTTTAATGGTACCAATGGATTTAAATCTTGTATTCCCCGTAGAGGTGGAGTAGGGCCGTCTGTGTACCTCACGTGGCCCACTGTAGGCACTACTAAAGGGTATTTGCAGCATCCCTTCAGCTCGTAGCTGCACCTACTTTTTAATCTTTAATTTTGGAAGCTTTTTCAGCCTTGGACAGATCTGAATATTTTTCATTATTTTATTTCTCTCAAAATTCTCCGCATAATAGACATACAAGAATCGAAATGTAACATTGAGGATATTAGACTTTACGTCCCCAGAGTACCAAAGGAGACCATTACTGGAGAACCTGAAGAGAGAGAGAGAGAGAGAGAGAGAGAGAGAGAGAGAGAGAGAGAGAGAGAGAGAGAGAGAGAGAGAGAGAGACTGTGCTTTAGCAATGGCTTGCAATATCCATGAATGTAGCTGCGAATATCCTTGGGATGTTTGAGTACAAGATCATCATACTGCGAAAGATCCTAAATGGTTTAATGAACCTTAGCTGGTTCAGCTCTCACGGTTATCTAAGCGGTAATTGCTAAGCTTCTAATTACTCTGCTGAATGCTTGTAGAAGCACTTTATCTATAATTTGCATAATCCAAAGCCATTTCTGCAC
>NC_089771.1:10598610-10601110 GCF_040412425.1 Macrobrachium rosenbergii
ATATATATATATATATATATATATATATATATATTATACTATATATAATATATACATATATATATATATATATATATATATATATAATATATATATATATAAATATATATATATATATATATATATATATATATATATATATATATATATTTATATTTTTTTTTTTACTTATTATAGATTAAAATATATATAGTATATATACATATATATATACATATATATATACATATATTATATATATATAATATATATATATATATATATATATATATATATATATATATATATATATATATATATATATATATATATATATATATATATATATATATATATATATATATATATATATATATATATATATATATATATGTTATTTTTTTTCTGGCGATTTAGTTTGAGATATTCTCTGTGAGACAAGTAGCAACAATTTAAGGTAATTTAGCAGTGTGATTCTGACTTCATAGGTCCAGAAAAAAAAAAAAAGAGGAAAACAAAGGAATTTCATGAGCTTAAGGCTCTTGTTACTGAGGAAATATTACCTAAAACACGTGGGCAAATTTAAAGGAGTGTATTTACATAAATGATATTTGTACGGGAAAGAGGAATGCAAGTAGATTATTGATCCTGAAGGGGATTCCTACGGATGAATGTAACTGGGGATTCCAGACACAGTCCAAGAAGCTTCCACGAAATAGGTCCTCTGAAATGAGAGAGATATGCACATTATACGCCAGTAATGAAAATAGACAAAAGAATAATGAATTCGAAGCTGCACTGAGGGTGCCAAAGGTCTTCCACGATATATTAATGATAGCTTAGCACTGCCGACACTGAAGAGCACGGACATTTGACAAGAGATGCGGTGATTACTGGCTCACAATCTAAGTAAATATTATGAGACAAAAAATCGTGACGGAATGGAGGTCTTCCAGGCACATTACCGTAAGACAGGTTCCAGCGTAGAAAAGGGGTCCGTGGATGACTTGCGATTTCCAAGGGCGAGTTTCTTCACGTGTTAGGGATGTGCTTCACGTAAAAGGGCAATGCGTGGGAATTTCACGAAGAACGGGCAATGGCATGTGGGCATCCGGCAGGTGAACGGTGGAGCGAGCACGTGGCTTGCGTCTGAAGGGCACGAGGAGAAAGTATACTTGGAAAAGGGCCACGTGGTTAGCTAAGGGCACTGCCAAGGGCAGGTGGCTTGGTCCTTACTCCTGCCAGTCCAGCGCACGTGAGAGAGAGGCCTCGTGTTTTCTGCTTTTTATCTCCTCCTATGGGCAGGGCACATCCACATAGGGGGTTGAGTCATGTCCAGCTGATGCCCGCAGGGGTTGTGCCTGTAAGAAAACGACCAGACAGAGATCACTTTTGCCTCAAGAAAGATCTGCTTAAAGGAGTGGCCTTAACCGTTTTAAACCCTTGTATTCTGACCGTGCGAAGTCTCGATGATAGACAGATGTGTCTATCGATCGAGCAGCTCGCAGTAAATGAAAACAACAGAACAAACAACAACAACAAAAGAGGGGAGGCAATTTACAAGGAGTTCTTGCTAATCATAATAATTATTATAAGGTGATATATTATTTATAACCATTTTGTAAGTGTTTGTAATGTTCTGTGAAAATTTTTGATTTTTGCTTGCAAGATCTGGTCATTTGTGGTGAAGACGTGATTTTAAAATGTCTTTTTCTTACTGATATGTTGTGTGTTATATAAACTTATGATTCTGTGGGATATTTTTCCCTTGTTTAATCTTTGAAATTGTATTTTGAAAGTTTATCAGGTCGTTACATCCTGTCTGCAAGAGAGAGAGAATGGAGGTTAGCTTTCTTGTTTGATCGAGTGTTTTGGCCCAAAACATCCACTTTTGTTATTGACGAGCTGTCACCCAGTCGGCGAGTTAACTTGTTCCGTCATTATTAACCTGCCTATGCCTGTTCTATTCGTAATTTTAAGAAAGAGATAGAGAAATAGACAATAAGTGGTGTTATTTCATCTAATGTGTACCCAGCTGCCTGAGGTTGACAAAAGGTTTTGTGAACTCTGGCCAGAAGTGTCAATCATAGCGATAAGGTTTTGCTTTCCAACTGATCCGATTGTGTGTACAAGAATACCTGTGTGTGTGTGTAGGTGTATTCATACATGTGTATTCTCTGTGAACACTCTATGTGTTTTTCAGCCTACAAACTTAAAACAGTATCTTCTTAGAGACAGACTCAGTCTACTGGCAAGGGTCAATAGAGGCAGATCCAGACCTCCCTCTCTCTCTCTCTCTCTCCCATTACGAGTATATATAAGGGAAATAACAGATGTGTCTGTAAAAGCTCTGTTAAACTCGCCCCAGTAGTGTGTTAATTTTGTAGAAGGGTTCAGGAATTAATATTTTGTACAAGTGTTGAAGAGGAGATATATATTGGTGTAATGGTTACTAAAGGTAATGTGGCGAATATTGAGTTTTGTTAATATTCTTGGTAAAAGAGAATTGTTGTGTTTGAAT
>NC_089771.1:10603610-10613610 GCF_040412425.1 Macrobrachium rosenbergii
CCTATATTAGTCCATATATATAAAATGGTTATAAGGAAGAAATACTCATATGGAATCTGAAACACTCAATTTTAAACCCAGGATATGTATATGTTTATATATATATATATATATATATATATATATATATATATATATATATATATATTATATATATATATATATACATATATATATATATATATATATATATATATATATATATACATATATATATATATATATATATATATATATAACTATATATATATATATATATATATATATATATATACATATACATATATATATATATATATATATATATATATACTACTATATATATATAACTAAAGAATATATATATATATATATATATATATATATATATATATATATATATATATATATATATATATATATATATATATATATATATATATATATATATATATATATATATATATATAAAAGAATCCTTTTCACGTGGAAATGAAAGGAATTATACCAGACTTTCCTTTTATTCCAAAGTCATCTTCAGGGTACTGAACAGAGATTAAGAGAATAACATATGCTGAAAGCAATATGGGTCTGATAACAATAAAATAAAAATAAGTCAACAAACTACCCTACCATTTCTTGACACAGTCGTTATGAGAGCCGACAACGGATTTAAATTCAAACTATACCGCAAAACAACGGCAGTGAATGCTTTCATTCACAATTTTTCCAGCCATCACCCCAAGGTAAAACGATCAGTCTTCTCAGGGATGTTTTGAAGGGCGTACAGAATTTGTGATCCTGAATTGTTAGCAGAGGAAATTCAGAACATGTATGTAACTGCAGAAGAGTTATGTTATCCTTTGAATTTTATCAGTAGTTGCCTCCAAAGTGCCAAAACAACATTTTATAGTCATGAAAGGTCAAGTAATTATGACATTAGAAATATTTCAGTTTTTCCATAACGTTGTGAATTTTTATCGATTGTACATACCCTGAAATGTCTGAAAGTAAATATTGTTTTTAGTAATACTTCGTCTATCAAGAATTCTTTTGTTTTGTAATAAACCAGAACTGCCAACAGGAGGGATGTACAAAAATTAAGAGATCTTCATTGCATGACAGATTGTTGGTCGAAGGATGCCTCATTAGTTCTTTTAGTGAGTTCTTCATTGAAGGGGTGGGCACAGCTCGGCTAATGCAAGCTGTTGGCCCAGCGTTCGAGTCTCCGACCGGCCATTGAAGAAATAGAGGAATCTATTTCTGGTGGTAGAAATTCATTTCTCGTCATAATGTGGTTCAGATTCCACAATAAGGCTGTAGGTCCTTTGCTAGGTAACCAGTTGGTTCATTGCCACGTAAAATAAATCTAATCCTTCAGGCCAGCCTAGGAGAGCTGTTAATCAGCTCAGTGGTCTGGTTAAACTAAGATACATTTAACTTAGTTCTTTTAGTAACATGGATTTGAGCGTTGGTCTTTTTTAGACGGAGGAATTGTTGAAAAGCTTTATTCTTAAGGATGCAAGAGTAAAACAAGCTGTTAGATTTTTTACAAGATAGTTTTGTACTGGTATTTGTAGTAATTACATATTTCCACTAAATATGTTTTTGTTTTTGAAGAATGTTGCTTGCATACTTAAATAGCTTGTTGACATATTTTATTGTTATCTGTGACCCCATATTGCATCTTGTGTATGTTATTTTCTTAACACAGTTTAGTATCCTGAAGATGACTTTGGAATACAAGCTGAAAGTCTTAAAGGTACAAATTCCTTTTATTTTCACGTGAGGACTTTTTATATATATATATATATATATATATATATATATATATATATATATATATATATATATATATATATATATATATATATATATATGTAGATAGATAGATAGATAGATAGATAGATATAGATATAGATATAGATATATATATATATATATATATATATATATATATATATATATATGTATATATATATATATATATATATATATATATATATATATATATATATATATATATATATATATACAATAAAAAAATCAGGACCAATATGAAACAGCAGTCTTCCATAAAAGCAACAAATCTGGGCTGTTGCACAAACGCCTGATGAGTGTACCTTGATACCTCTAAGGAGACACAAAGCACACAAACGCACACGCACACACCGACACACACACATATATTTATGTATATAAAATATATATATATATATATATATATATATATATATATATATATATATATATATATATATATATATATATATATATATATATATATATATATATATATATACATACATATATATGTATATATATTTACACACATAAGCAAGTGTGTGTGCACGTGAGCGTATGCGTATATATACCTGAAAATCATTTGAACATTTAATGTTTAGATGCAAAATGCCACAGGGAAAATGAAACTGAAGCTATGATTCCTGACCGGTTCACCTTATTTAGTTAGGTCACCTTCAACTGGACTGATAATTAGTGGTAAAAATTACATCATATATGTCAGTGTGATATGCAAAAGACAATCTTGCAGATGGTCGAGTGCGCTATTAACTAATCTAGTTTTTTCACACACACCTGGATCTAGCACTTGTGCTTTTTCGATGCTATTAATACATGACTAAACTCATTCCATAAATGTATACATTTCGTGTTTATTTTCATCTAGTTTAGATATTCCTATGCTGACGTTCACATGCTTACCATGACTCATCTCTAAGATTGGATTCTTCGAATAACAGCTTTTGTGCCTCCTGCCTAACATGTAGTTACCTGTTCACACTTTATACTTTGTTTTTACTTATTTTACTCTTTTTGAAGTTAGAATAATATAAAAATTGTCATGTTATATATTTGTAATTTTGCCATTTTTTCCACAGGAAAATAATTGTGTAGGTAATCCTACACTTTAGGGGTCCAAATTAACTGTCTTATTGACTTAAATGGGATTTTATACTTAAATTCTTTGGTGTTGTCATGAGAGTTCTTTGTAAACGATTTTTTTATAGCATTAATTTGTTAAATAGTAAATTTAACCATTGAACTCAATGGCCAATTTCTTTACCAGTAATTTCACATGCTACTACAGACAGGTTTTTGTGTTAATTGTTTCTTGTTGTTATTATTACAAATTTTTTAACCACAGGCACAGCTTTACTTTAATTAAGTATCAGGATATTTTCGTTTCTTCCGTGCATTCTAATGATCTTTTTCATCATCAATATATATTATTCAGGCACATGTAATGCTCTTTAAAAGTATAGAAGGAAACATGATTTCTTTATTTATTGTTTTTGCCAGAATAAAAATGTATATAGGCATAAACATTAGCTGGCTTTCTGTAACTTCTAAATAATCATTAAGCTGTCAATTTACCCACATATGGTGCAATAATTCTGCTCAGAATTCTCTCTCAAAAATTACAAGTACAGATTGCTTAAAAAAACATTTTAGGACATATAGTAATCAATAATGCTGCACCTAAATTCATAAGCCTAGACTCAAAATTAATACCTTTGTTAAATATTCTCTATCAAGTCTACACTGTTCTTTATACATACATATATAAACATGCACAATTAGTCTAAAAATATTAGAAAAAATACTTAAAAGTCAGCTCAGATCTTTGTGAAGGGCGTTTTGTCTTTGGTAGATCCAATTATGTCTTGATAGTTCATCCTGTAAAGTTACGACAAAAAGAAATATATATTCTTCTAAAATTAATAAAACTAATTCTCACTGGATCAGAGTTTTAATTGCATGATAGTTTAGTTAGATTTCATAGCACATTACGTGGCAAAAGGTGTCTTTATTAGAAGTAATCATGATTATTATAATCTACTAATTTGTAGATTATTATAATCTAGGAATTGAGCATTGTTAAGCCGCGGAAAGCAACTGAATAGAAAATTAAGATGCAGGAGTCAAGGGTTTCATTAGATGACATGATTATGATGTGTGCACAACATGATCTTCAATTAGGCAACATCCTCCTGTGAATATCATAACTTTGTATTCCATTGGTAATTATTCTGACTAATTAATAAAATACGTCATTAGATATAATTGGGAGTCAATCAGTCAGGCTAATTAAGCGTTTTTTACATGCTGAAGGAGAATAAATTCGTATGGAGCATAGCTTGCATATCCAATTATACGGTTTTTTAAATTTTGCTTATTAATATAGACTTTGTAAATAGAAGAGATATATATAATCCAATAAAAAAGCAGTTATTCCTGTTTATGTGAAAAGAACGTGTTCATTAATGTCTTGCAGAGTTCTATGAATCAATTTATCTTTATATGAAAGGAAGTTTTTGAAAATGGAATCTGTAATTTACAAAACCGGTGTGAAAAAGGTAAAAAAATTGTAGTGCTAGACTTAAAACTATTGATGATAAAGTACAAAGCAATGCGTGCGATCATTCTCATCCACTTGATGGGGCCAGTAAATTCGGTTTTTCAAGTACTGGATGGTATGAGGGGTAAAGCTGAGCATTCGGAAGAAGTTACGAGCACCATAATTAGGAATGCAAGGGAAGAATTGCCACTAAGTGTACCTGGAGCCGTACTTAAGAAAGAAACACTAGAAAGAATCATACGAAGAGCAAGAAAGGTAGAAATGATCGAAGCTTTGGACGTAGCAATGCGAGGAGAGAACTTTCGGATGTCTGCAAGAGATGTTGTTGTTATCATTTCTACTAAATGGTTTGGGTTGGAAGACTCAATTGGCAAACAAACAATCATATACTATCAATGCGCTTATTTCGGAGACAAAACTTTGCCTTTGGTTTACTGTATAGCAAGTAAGAAACGAAAGAACCTTACGGCGAAATTTTTAATCTCTCGAAAAACAGCCGGGTAAATGATCCAGCTTCCATAACATCAGATTTCGAAAAAGCAGTAAGTAATAGTGTTATGCAAACTTTCCAAAACACATTATTTTTAAAATTTTGGCCAGTGCCTATGGGACAACATTGGCCAATGCCTAAGGACAACATTCAAGCCAGAGGACCGTAAAATTGGTATATTTGAACCTGAGAATGCACACCTCATTAAGCAATTGCAGGCTCTTGCTTTTGCCCGCTACCTGATGTTCAAGAATTATTTGACAAATTCCTTGCTCAGTTAGTTATATACAGTTGATGAAATATTAAGCGACTTTATAGTTTATTTTGAGAGAACATAGTTAGTAGTGTAGCAATAACAAGGAAGGCTATTTTCGACGTAGAATATATGGTCAGTTCACTGTCGTTAAGTTAAGTATACCTTAGTTTTACCAGACCACTGAGCTGATTAACATTTCCTAAAGGTGTTATGGATAATTTGCCCAGAACCAACAATTCGCTTGAAGGTTGGTTTTCAAATGAACAAGAATATAATGCATCCCACATTACCCAAGCTTCTTAGAATTATCGGGAGAGAACAAGCTACAAGCTACAAATGAAGTTTTAATCATCGAACATGCATCTATGGGAATCAATATTTCACGGATAAACAAAAATTATGATGCCATCAGCGAAAGAATTAAGTCTATTTGAAATTCCTATTTCAAAGAAGACGGTCTGGTTTCCTACGTGCTTTAGCTTACAATATTTAATTACATAACATATTAATGCATTTTTTACAATATTATTTTTAGACTTACATTGTTTTCATTAATATTTTGTAAAAGAAAGTTGCAAATAATGGTTGCAATGATTAAAATTTTTAATTCCAGAATACAATTTTTATATATATTTTTTTACATTATGATTTATTATTTGTAATTTATTTCACTTCATTATTATTTTATAGCTTACATTATTTTCAATAATATCTTGTGACAGAAAGTTGCAAATAATGGTTTTAATTATCTATCCTATTACTTTCGACTCCTTATATATTCAGCATCTTGTCCATTCGTCTTCCGGTCAGTTCGGCTTCCGGTCAGTTCGGCTTCCGGTCAGTTCGCCTTCTTGTCAGTTCGATTTCCTGGCCGTTCGGCATCAAGTCCAATCTTCCTCTTACTGTCCCTTCGACTTCTAAACTGGCCTCTTGCCTTCACTAAGTGCATTCGGCATCGTGTCGCACACGTAATAATAATAATAATAATAATAATAATAATTTTAAAGTAATAATTTTAATAATAATAACTAATAATAAACATTTTCAAATGGAATTTCATTTAAAAGATTTTTCACAAATTGCTACCGTTCTCTATCTAGAGAACTAGAAGCTTCAAATATCTATCTCTCCATTTCTCTATTTTACTTCAATGTCTGTTATAATAACGCAAATGAGTTAATATGATGCGCTTTTCGTGTTGTTGATGTATTGCAAAGGTTGTGAAAATATCACTGCACATAATGTTCATCCTGAACTCAGCAACTGAAGTGCAATATTTGTAGTGACAGTTGACTTATTTCCCTTATAACTATATCCATCAGTTAAGAAGAATGGATTGCACTTGAAATATATATATATATATATATAACATATATATATATATATATATATATATATATATATATATCTACTAAATATATGCAAATGGTATTTTTCATAATAATGATTAATATGTGTGTATATGAGCTTATTGTATGAAAGCTCAGATCTGCCCATGCAATACTGTGAAAATACAAAAAAAAAAAGATTTAAATATAAATTATCCACACAGTTCCAAATGCCTCTTCACTAATGAAATATGTCCACCAGAATCTACCACTGAACTCCTGTCAACACTCCAATTCCCATTTGAACAACATTGAATAAACAACAGCATTTTGTTGTTTGTCACTGCGGCAATATCCGTTAAAATCGCGTTTTATAATATCCCCCGATATATCTAGATTGAAATCGCCTGTAAATGCCATTCTACTTTGTAAAGCAAATGGCTCTAAAGTGCTTGCGGATACCTGTTTTTGCTGCCTGGGTATGAAGAGCAGTCTTTGTGGGTGATATGGGTAATCTGTTGTTGTTTAGGCAGAATCTTTTAACAATGAACTGTAAATAAAACAGAAAAATCTGATGTATTGTTCTTTGTGTATGTGAGAGAGAGACCATAAAGAGAGAGAACACCTATGAGTAAATGAACTCCCTAGATCTCTTATGGTGCAGAGAGAGAGAGAAGATGAGAGAGAGAGAGAGAGAAACCATGATAGTAAAACCTGATATTATTAATCTGTTGGAGAGAGAGATCTGAGAGAGAGAGATCTGAAGAGATAGAAAATATAAAATACCTTACAGTAAACAAAACAGAGATCTGCCCATACTGAAGACTGATTTAGAGAGAGAGAGAGAGAGAGAGCCTTTAGTTAAGTCTGATATCATCACGTTTCCATCATACATGGAACACAAAGCCAGAAAACTCTTATTATTAAGGTCGTAAAAATATATTATCCATTGATGTAGAACTTTCTGATTTTACCAACTTTACAAGTTCTACAAATTTTGTATCGCTTAGAATTTTGTAATCCAAAGAAATCCTTTTAAAATCCTAACAGTTTCTTATTCTGAATAAATTTAAAAGATTTTATGAGCAAAATTACGAATAACTTCATTAGAGTTTATTGTAAAGATTATAAAGAAAAACAAACTAATAAGTACAGGGAACACAAGAAAAATTTTTTTTTCTCTCAAACATTATTTTCTTTTCAGTAAAACGTTCAGCAATAATAATACGTTCTCTCTCTCTCTCTCTCTCTCTCTCTCTCTCTCTCAGCCACCTTCTGCCTGACTTTTATAATAACTTAAATATTGATATTGCTGTGCGAAAAATAAAGCGTTCTCCTTTCCCCCACAGGAAAACGTTTTCAGTGCTCGAGGTATTAAATCAGGTTGCTGATGGACCTCGAGTAATCAGTTTATAACATACGTCAAAGGAATAGGGTTTTGCATATTGTTCTCTGCCACATGTAAAATAGACTAAATATAGTTGTGGAAAATAGTGTCGATTCTTAACACTTTGATATTGGTCTATTGATTGATTTCTTTGTGATTTTTGCGCTTTTTTTAAAACAGACACACACACACAGAAAGAGAGAGAGATTCACTATTGCCAAACAGAACTGTAAATATAACCGGCAAAATATACAGGCTATGCACTGATATTTTCCCGTGAGGCCGTTCAATGTTTTATGTAATTACAAAATCACAGAGAAAATACATAAATATATTTCAATGACAAATGACGAAAAAATGGACAGATATTCCGATGGTTTAAAATTTACGCACGTAAATTTCAAGAAGGATTCTAAAATCGGACAAATTCATCATAGGAGAGACAGCATATCCTGTTTTTACTCATACACAAAGTTCTTCAGAAGCTTGTTCATGTAAACCTACAAAATTATTTTGTATAAAAGACTACTTCAATAAGTACTTTCTTACGTAAGAGGCTTGTTTTGTTTTCAATCAAAGCAGAAGCACCACTTATAACTAAATACACACATTTCTTCAAAAACTTCCAATGTAAATCCATCAAAAATTATTTTATATAAAATACTACTTTATTAAGCATTTGCTTATCGTAACAAGCTTTTGTTTTTACGTTATTTTTATCTGTTTACTTATTAATTTGTTAAGTTATTTTTTTCTTTACTAATAACTGATCCCTTCTTTCTGTATTTCCTTTTACCTTCTGATACTTTCTTTCAAATGAACTCAGATTCTCTGGAAGCTTGAATTTCAAGCCAATGGCTCCTGTAGGCTTGCTCCACAGGAACAGGGTTCATCTTCTGAATAATAATAATAATAATAATAATAATAATAATAATAATAATAATAATAATAATAATAATCATCATCATCATCATCATCATCATCATCATCATCATCATCATCATCTTCATCATCATCATCATCATCATGAAAAAAAATAAAAACACTAACAATTGAAAGATTAAGATTTTCTATCGGGAAGTATCCCACCTCTCTCGGAGAAGAATCTTGAGGATTATACCCCAGTGATTCCATTCTCCGTTTTAGAATCCTCGAAACGACGTGGCCTCAAATTAGTCATCACTCTGATTGCTGTTGTTGCGTTAAAGTCAGCTCCTCCGAATCCCTGAGCAAATAAAAATCAAAACGTTTCTTTCAGAGTTTAATCCTGAGGAAATGACGAGATATTATTTTACATTTTCGGAACTGCCGTTGTGATTTTTGTTCCATTGCGATGTTTAATTTCTGAATTTTAGGCGCTCACACACACACATATGTGTGCGTGTGTGTGTATGTACCACGTATGTCTGTGTGCTTGAGTTTGTATATACAAGAATATTTATGAGGATAATGTCTATTGTGTGAGTAAAGCATGAAAAAATTGGTCTTATGCAATGCCTAATGACGAAACAATATTTCGGGTTTCACGAAAATAGTTCCACAGAACTTAATCAAAATTTTAATACTGAAAGAAATATGCATTACTATAAATCCACGTTTAATATATTTGGTTCAGGAACTCATACATATTGATATCTGAATTAGTATAATTGAAGTAAAGCGCTGTAATGTAATATATTATTTATAAGAGTGAATTGATTTTTAAAAATACATTTACATGCAAAAAACATTTGCACAAAAATACGAGGAGAATATACACTCTGGTTTAAACGAACATTCTGACGCAAAACTGGATAACTTGAATTAATTTCCTTTGAAACAATTTCGTGGATATTGAGGGACTTAAAATATTTTCATTGCTGAATCTGATGCTATATTAATTTTTAGAGGGTACTGTGTTCTTGTAGATTATTACTTAAATGATTGGAGGATGCGTACAGTTAGCAGAGATTAGAGAATTTAAGATAATTTTCTTGAAACTACCTACTCTTAAGTTGAAGTCTCTACAGACGTATTTCCTCCCTACCTTGTTCTGTTCTTGTAGATTACCTATAGATATACCTGAATGCTTACTGTAGGTAGAGATTGCAGAATTGAAGACGCTTTTCCTGAGACTACCTACGATAGCATAAAATCTATACAGACTTATTTCTCCTTCATACTTTTCCTGTCTCTCATT
>NC_089771.1:10618610-10631110 GCF_040412425.1 Macrobrachium rosenbergii
TATATATATATATATATATATATATATATATATATATATATATATATATATATATATATATATATATATATATATATATATATATATATATATATATATATATATATTATATATATATATATATATATATATATATATATAACCATATATATATTGTAATTTTAATTGCGTAGAAATTAATTTGTTTTGAATAAGCCACTTTGTATTAATTATTCTTTTGGGCGTAATGACCCTGTTTCCTCCTCCCCGACATTTCTGACTTGTATAGTTTTAGTACAATGAGCTTGTTTTATTTTCACCACATTTGGTTTTGGCTTCGTCCGGAGCTGTATTCGCTGTTTCTCGGGGCGGAGAGAGTTGTTTTCTGGACCATTATCATTGTGAGCCTGCCTGATTTTTGGATTACGATACCTGCCTTTATTCAGCTGCTGCTGCTGTCCTCCTTTGGGAGATTGATTTATTTATTCAGCTTCGCCCTTGGTCCAGTCATACTGCCAGGGGGCCTCTCACCAACTGGTAAGGTGTGATTGCCTGTCGGATGGCTGTGTCCGTTGATCATCTTGCGACGTTAAGTGATTCTATCTTCTGTCTACGCCCTTGGTTTCAGTAATGCCTAGGGGACCTCTCTTACGTTTGGTAAGGTCTCGAGAATATATATTATTCCCCTCGACCCGTGATTAGAAGGCTCGTTAGCCACTACTACTGTTTCAGAGCTCACTTAAGGGAAGCAGTTTATTTTACTTTTGGTTTAGTGTGTAATAAGTTAGGTTATTCTGTCTTTCGACATCCTATTACTTTCAGGCCCTCTCTTTAAAGTGTAATTGTATAGTCTATCTTAATTTGGTGTAAGAGTGTTTGTTATTCGATGTTTTCAGTGTGTGGTTGATTTTTGTGTTCATTTAATGTATTTTGTAAGAGCTCAGTGGTCATTTCTTTTTCTAAAAAGTTTGTATTAAGTAATAAGGTTTTATTTTCAGCTTTACTTATCCTCCCTTGATTTCCATCTCTGTACACTGTTGCGCTTATTCCACCTATTGTGGACTTGGTCGTTTGTGACTTTATTTGTATTTTAAGAGACTTGTGTATGTTTGATGGGCATTTGGGCCCATAACAAAATATATATATGTGTGTGTGTGTGTGTGTGTGTGTGTATGTATGTATGTATGTATGTATGTATGTATATGTATGTGTGTATGTGCAATTATATTCTATGTATTGCAAAAATAGGCGTGAAATCTATTAGTCTACTTCAGTATCTTTTTATATTAATTTTCACTAGTTCACTATATACATAGTTAAAGCATTCAAAATTTAATTAATAATAATCTGACGACAAATCTTTACAAAACTCGTATTTGTTGATGTTAATAAGACTAACAGTTCAACTTGTAACAGTCGTAGGCCTATGTCTACAAGTTCACACATATGGAAAAGGGAGATAAAGCAACAATAGTGATGGCAGTCGGAGATGAAAATATTAAAACATAAGAACAGCGGTGACCTCTGAAGTATTATAGAAACATTTATTTAATTAGTAAAATATGAGAACAGTAAGCAATATCAGAAAAGCCCTGCTTAAGGGAAACTGCAGGTAATTTCTTGGACCCACCACTAGTGTTCAGTTGTTTCACGCTGTTACAACTGAGTTACCAAATAGCGCCAGATGTCGCTATTATAATCTGTTGTCCGAAAAGTTTTGAAGTATGTTGCAAAACATTTTTGAGTAATTAGCACATCTTCAGGCCACCATATAGTTGTCTGATTATATATATATATATATATATATATATATATATATATATATATATATATATATATATATATATATATATATATATATATATATATATATATATATATATATTGTGAGGCTTAGTGCCTATTTGTCTGTGGAACAATTGTTCCCTTATTGAGGAATTACTCCTTTTCCCATTGGCCGCTTGTTTTTTTGGTGCATACAGAGTTTTGCGTCCTGTTGTGCTCTTCGCTCAGTGGCGATAGTCTCAGAGTCTGGGTAATCATCGAGGAGTCAAGGTCCAGACAGCATAGCAGCATGGACCAGGTAGTTGTTACCTGTTATTTCGGTTTTCCGAGGATGTGAAGTTTCAACTTCGAGTTCGAGGATGTGATATTCTTGAGTCATCAGTGGAAGGAAGGCATTCCTCTGGGACAGTAATCTGGCTGTACATCGACTCTGCTGTAATTTCTGTGTTTCATGGATATGTTTCCTTTTGCTGTCATGGGGTGGTTTTGACGACTTCGGCACTAGTTTTGATGGTTATCCTCAGCGACCTTTGATGAACCATCCTCTATGACCCTTGTTTAGTAGTGCCCGGCATCTCTGGGTAGATGTTTATGTATTATCTGTAGGAGGATTGTTAATTATCATTATAGATGTTTATGTATTATGAGTGTAATTGGTATTTATGATAATTTGGGTTATTGTTATTTGTGCTGCTTTAATGATTGATCTGTTATTTGTGTACTTTTGGTTATACCATTATTTATGTTAATTGATGTTAATTGTAATCATTATGCTGTCTGGAATGTTTGTGTTTTCTTGATGTAGTGTGAGTATTTACTTTGATTTGATGTTTTGATTAATTTTGCTACATCTTTGTTTTTTGACTGACTTTTTGGTTGTTTGATGTTTATTTATTTATTAATTTATGGCAGACATGACTCAATTGTAAATATGTACATATCTTAATGTTAATAAACTAGTATTAAGGTTAATTTTGCTGGTTTTATTTGTTCCCGCTTTCCCCGTGGTTGTCTCCGGACTCTGCCAGTCTTTCAGTCCATTTTTCTAATTGATGATAGAACCTGATGAACCGAGATTTGGTTCATAACAATATATATATATATATATATATATATATATATATATATATATATATATATATATATATATATATATATATATATATATCTTCTTCGTTTTAACGTGCTTTTTCCCATTTTCTATATGGGGTAAGCACAATGCCTTCTTTTTACGAAGGACTTTGATTTGGTGTTGGGGTAGGCCGTAGCCTCGATCGGCTGCCCTGCCTGACATCGCTTAGACCCCGGTAACGATGTGTACGTGTATCATGCCAATCCACAGCTCCCTCTCTCCCAAGCAGCGAGGAGAACTGGGCGGGTAGGTCGACAGTTCGAGACGTGTGAGGTGTCTGTTATGTGTTTAGAAGATGTTGGAGTGGCTTTGTTTATGTGTGTATTAGTCTGTAACACCCATTTGCTTTTCAGCAAACCTATCCGTTGATTACATACGTAATCCCGGGGTGTCTACACGGATAGCAAAGTGTCCACCTTCACTGACCAGATGGCCGTGGATTTGAGCCGTGCAACAGACCTCTATGAAGTCTAGGTCGGCAGCTCTGCCGACTAAGCCACACGAGACTCCATGTATATATGTATATATATATATATATATATATATATATATATATATATATATATATATATATATATATATATATATATATATATATATATATATATATATATATATATATATATATATATATATATATATATATATATATATATATATATATATATATATATATGTAACAGGACAGAATTAACACTTTGAAAATTATGCGTAACGTGCTCAACGATCTTTATTCATGAAATGGAGGCGTATGCAAGTTCTCGACAACACACATCTATTTTCTCCTCTCTCTCTCTCTCTCTCTCTCTCTCTCACCGTGTATCGCCTCTCTCTCTCTCTCTCTCCGTGCATCGCCTCTCTCTCTCTCTCTCTCATCGTTTTCCGAAGTTCACCCACCCGAATCGCACTCATTCTCACCAAATCAACTAAATGGACCATTTAAAGAAACATAATAGTTTCTACAAAATAGGTTATTATTCAAATAACCAACAAAAATGAATAAAACAAAGCAAAGATTAAAATGCATAATAAATGAAATATCCCGAGTTAGATAACTAAACTCTGAACTGTAAACACTTCTGATTAACAGGGGGTCTCACTATGGCTAATAGCCTGAAAAATATCAAACTCACACATACTCCCAAATCAACAATTAGTCATGTCAAAAAAACAGTCTACCACATGTTATTCGAAACAGTCCACACTATCCCTCTGTCCACCGACATCTGTCCACATACATCTGTCGGAAAAAATTCTTATGATAGAAAACTCCCAAAAATATATGAAATGCAAAACACAATAATGGAAAGTGTAAAATGCATAGCCAAGATATGGCAAACGTAACATGACAAAACAATAATATAAAGAGAGTGAATCTTCATATTAAATCTCCCACACCAGTTCAAAAGTTCATAATGATTAGAAAATCATGGTAAAAAATCACAAGTTCAATTTTCTCCCATAAAAACAGAGATTTCAAACTCTACCTTATCTGCCGATTCAAAGCCTGGATCCTCTCCAAAGCTACGTCTAGACAACTGCAGTTCTATCACGTTAATGAACGATCAAACTCACTTTTAGGGCAGATTTTGGCGTAATCTAGATCAAATTAACGCACATACTCACGAATATACATAACACTTCGGGAAGATCACCTGACCGGCAACATTGCTGAGAATCAAACTATTTGCTCTGAACACAAAGATTTTACCTCGAAGTCTCTCGACCTACTTCCATCTGACTCCATAAATTCTTTCATCACATCTTAAAGCATTGGAAGCTATGGGAAATGCATATATGTATCCTTTAAAATTATGGCAACCATCTTTTCTGAAATGAGCTCGGCCCACCACATAAGAGCGTCTCGCTCTCCTTAACGCAAACTAAAACAAAAGCATATGTATAAAACATAACAGAATAGGACTATGCTCAATTAGCAATGTCTACTGCACTGCAGCTTTAAGGACTGCTCTCATGACGCACTTCCAAAGTCACTGGGGTTGAGTTCTTTGAGCCTTTACATGTAATCTTACAAACACGAATAAACACACTACCCCATTAACAAATTATCAGTAAAATGGCTATTAAGACAATTAAAATTATCGGCATAATATATTCCTGATACTCCGAACATCTGGAATCGTCAATGTCTTTAGCGGTGGAACCGTCATTCTTTGTAGTTCTTAAGTACCTCCACTACCAATGCTCGTTATGCGTATGACGCATAATTATCTTCTCAGAACTGTTGAATACAGCACGGCTAGAGTACGAGAAATTCCGTAGACAGGGGATTCTGCAGGATGAATCAGACTGCTCCGGACCCTCGATGAACGAATGTCGTCGACTTGTTGCTCTGGCACATCATTTGGTTATGACACTGGATACTCCTTGCAAAAACACAGCGGAAGAGTGCTGGTGGACTCAACGTGGTAATCTCGCAGGAACTGTCTAAGGTCATTCTGTCGAGTCTGTCTATGAACTAACGATAATTCACACACCCACAGACACAACTCGCAACTGAAAAATACTGCTGTCACACACCTCTCTCCTAACTAAAGAAAGTACAACTCGTCTTATAATCAACTCCGAACCGACACTGATCTCCCAAAATGAACATGGTCTCTAATCTATCACATGTCACTGCTGAGTCTCCCAAAAACACTCGAAAAGGTCTAATAACAAAAAAGGTTTCATGTTACTGAACCAAACAAAACTACTAATGCAAAAGCCAAACACTCACAATGTGAACTAATTCCAAGTTTGCATTTCAGAACAATCACAGTCAACTCACTATTAAGCACAACAACTCTACGGAACTCACTCATAAAAAAATTCTATCAAACACTAAAAAGGTATCATATCTCGTAAAAGACATAGAAGTTCTACTCCGAGTTAGCAAATATTTCGCAACACCTGACTAACTCTCAACAAAATGTAGTGACGTAATGGCAAATCGCTCCACGATCTTAACAACTATAACTACTCACAATACAGCTCCTTTATTTAAAAAAAGCTGGAAAAAAATCCAAACACTCAAACACGATCTCCCAACCCGAAAAAAAAAGATCAGACTTGTTCGGTCCGATATACTAAGTACCTCCCCCCAAAAAAATATCCTAAACAACACACACATTGCGTCAGATGATGAAATACATCATAACACAACAACACCATACCCCACTAACACACGGGTCAAATCTCGTATGAAATTAGCCCATGTCTCAATTCCTAAAATCATTCGAAAACAAATGATTAAGAACTTCAACATCAAAATGAACAAATAGAGAGACAAAAAAAAATTTAAAAAATATAATATATAAATAAACATTAACCCATTTATCCTCTAACTATATACAAACGTTCCATTACATCCCAACTTTCTTAACTGAAATATGGGGTCGAACGTCACTCCAGTGTTTACATGCTTTAACTACAAATCCTATTCCCTCTTTTGATCTCCCCAACTCAAGGTCCGTGGAACTTCGGACTTAATTTATAATTCAGATCATTCCGAACATTCACTTTGTAACCTCACCCCATCGAAAAAGCTACTCCCCTCGATTTCGCGTTACTTTTCTCTACCATTGCCACGCGAACTAAAGTTCAAGTTCTTTACTGTCGTGCAAATCTTTCTCTACGCTGTATTTATCAACAAAGTGACCCGTAACATACACCTAGACTCGCTCTGGTAACAAATCAAGGTCCTTTCAACTTGTATCCACCTAACTTCTGCTGGAGATATCTTAATTATTGTATTCCATCATAGTATTGATATATCGCACTTCATCAAAGATCTGTCCCAGTAATGTGCCAGACCTCCCCGTCATGCATAAAGCTTAGTTACTTTCAGGTTCGCCTCTCCCACCCACAACCCATTTGCTTCAGGTCTATACGGGATTATAAGATACTTTCAACATCCCACAACAAATTAACAAGACCGTCTAGAGTCTTATTAATAAACTCCCTACCATTGTCTGTGATCAGACATTCAGGAACCCACCATATCGACAAATTATCCTTAAACGCCATAGCAACTTCCTCCAGCTGATTTGTATTTCAGTGGGAAAATCTCGATAAAGCAGTCAACTCCTTCAACAACTACTAATAAATGTCTATAACCATGGCGGACTCTGAGAAGATTACAGAATATCCATATGCACTCTCTGAAACGGCCTATGTGGTATGGGATGTGAACCCAAACGACACGACACTGTCGTCGCTGGCTTAATCGCATTGCAAATGGCGCACTTCTTCACAAGGGGCTTCTACTACGGAAAACATATTTTTCAAAGAACTTTGACCTGACGTTTTTGCTACGTCTTGTCCACACCCAAATGAGGAGGAACCAAATTTACAATGTACAATGTCTAGAACTTGTGGTACTAGACTCTCTGTGCTGATGATTTGTATAATCTCACCCATGCTTTGCGTACCATGAAGTTATACTTAACTTTTCTCACCAATAAATTATTCTCAACTCTAGACCAGAAAAAGGCAGCTTATGCCACTTTCTTCAGTGAAACTCCCTTAAGAAATGCCTTAGCATCGACAACAATTTATGTTCATCTTGCTTTTGTTCCAGCAAGCCCCTATGTCCCAAGTGACATTTCACCCGTAATATAACACATAAATTACTCTCTATCACGAATAACAATCTCTCCTGAGACTGTGACTACTATTTCTCCCCGAAGTATACTGTAGGAACGTGTATGTCCTCTACATGCGATCTCTCAGAATTACTAATATCAGAGACATTAGACACCAAATATTTACTCTCTTCACCCACACAGGATTCGGTGTGTATTTCCTCATCCTCGACCGGAAAGTATCTGCTCAATGCATCTGCAACTACATTATGCTTACCTTCGTAGCATTTTAGAGTTTGCATCAAAATCTCTCAATGTTAAGATCAACGTGCTCTCTTGGGCGACAAATTTGAAGCATTAAAAAGCTCTAACAACGGTTGATGATCTGCTTAAAAATCTCAACTTTATTTCCCAACAATAACATCTTAAAATGAACAAGGCTAGAACGACTGCAGCCTCCTTGTCCACTAACTGACATCAGCCTTTCATTACTACCACGTTTGAACTTTCTTTATAAAAAGCAATTGGGTGTATTTCATCAAATTTCTGCATCAAACACGCACCTATACCTTCCTGACTCGCGTCTGTCACTAAGGTGAACGGTTGACTAAAATCTGGAAACTTCAAACTGGTGGGTTCACCAAAAGCGTTCTTAAGCTTCTCAAAAGCTAATTGTTGACTATCACCCAAACAAACTTAACGTCTTCTCGTAACAAATCTGTCAATGGAACGCTGTTGTAGAAAAAATTCCGCACAAGCAGCGGGAAGAAACCCGTTTATACCTAGACGAACAGATCTGTTTCCTGGTTTAGAGACTGGAAAATTCACAATGGCTTTAACTTTCTCATCATTCCTCCTAACTCCTCTTTAGAGATAACATGTCCTAAATAGACAATTTTCTCTTCAGAAACTCACTTTTAGCCAATTTGACCTTTAACCCAGCGAACCGTAATCGCTTAAGGACTAACTTTAACACCTTTAGATGTTTCTTCAATTGTATCTGTGCATATAGAATATCATCCATGGTACACAAACACCGACTTTCTAACAAATATGAAGTACTGTGTTAACCAGTCTAGTAAATGTTATTGCAGGGACCCTTGTAATCCAAAAGGCATCCTATTAAACTCGTAATGTCCCTTTGTTCAAAATGCTGCTTTAATATATTTCTGGCTACTCACAAAGGGAACCTGTAAAACCCTTGCATAAGATCTATAGATGAATATATATTCTTGCCACCGATCTCAACAAACAAATCAGGCAAACAAGCTACCGGATATCTATCTGGGCATGTTTTCATTCAATTTACGAAATCTACACAAACTCTGATACCGTCTTTCTTAGGAACTGCAAGCAAAGGAAAATTAAACGGAGAATTGGGCGGTCCTAATAATGCCTTCCGACTCCCACCTCCTGAACTTCTTTTTCATGCCCTGATCTTAAAAGGAATTCCGATATGCTGGAATATATATGGGATTTGTACCCTTTTTCTGAGCGGATTGAATGTTCTAAAACACATCTGTAACTCTAATTTATCTCCCTTCAAAGCAATGATATCTAGATATTCTTTCCAACACTTTCTCTACTTTATCTGAATATTTAGGATAATCAACTTTAGCCAAGTGTTCCATGTAGAACCTGACTTCGGAACTGTTGCTCCTCGTTGGAAACATATTCCGTCTCCACAAAACTCACTAATTTATGTCTTCCTTAAACTCTTTTAAAAATCAATTACACCAAGTACCCTTGTGATATTTTCACTGAGTCTTGTTACTTCTTCTAATTCTACTGAAATCCGCCTCGCGACTGAAATTTCATTCACTGACACGATACTCCAACGTCTTTGAATTTCTCGGTTCCCTAACAACGCACACTTGAGAAACTTTTCTCTTTCAACATTCACTTTAACTAATGTAGGAACTCGCAGTTTGCAATTCAATATCTTCAACAAAAATCTTTAGAAAGATCTTTGGAATATCTCTTCACTCTCTAATGACTGTATTACACATGTCTCAGACTGTGTCTTAGGTTTCTCTGAAGTTTTTTTCCTGTGTATATATGGAACAAAACAACCCGACTCACCTATTGTAATCCAGAACTCCCGCAAGAATGTTGATGTTATGTCGCATGCAAGAAGGGGTGTCTATAAAACTCCATTTCACCTAAAGTAATCCTTCTATGACCAAAAATGGTTCTACTGTGTCTTTCCTGATACAAAGCGTAAATGACGAACCTAAAATATTCAGTTTCTCAGCAGTATCACACACTGTCTCACTAGAAGGGGACTAATTTGCACTCTGGAAACCTCAGTGAAAAAGGTCAGCATTTTACTAAAGTTGAGCTACCAGAATCAATGAGAAAATAGAAATTTCAACAACCATTAGAATCCGCGATACAATCAGCCTAGGTTCTATTGACTCCACGACCTGATTAGTCATTATCCTGTGTCCGTTTTCCGAGACTTATCTTGTAAGAAATTCTGCTGTTCTTTGGTGTATCTAGAACTTGCATCATGTGGAATTCTCATCATATCTAGAAAAAACTCTAATGACCTGAATAATCTCTATTCTTCGTGGCTGGGCAAATCTCCATCCATGATCTGAAGGTTGCAAAGCTGAACAATCTCACTGCAATTTGATTTACTATGGCCTATTTTATCACAATTAAAACAACGTATCGTTGTGACTGATCTCTCTGGAATTTTCTTCGATTCCTCTCATTGCACATGTCTTAGCTGTTGCATCCATTTCCCGAATGCGAGCGACTATCATTATTCTGTGGTTTGGAAACCGCAGCTGACATCTTGCACTCCTGTACAAAACTACTGTCAGTGTCGGGCATTTTGCTAGATTTTGTTAATCTGTGCAAACAAAAGGATTCGTCTGTATCTGATCAATTCTCTTATCAAAACTATCTACAATTACATCTGGGACCGACGTTAAAAGGCAAAGCAAAAGTGTAACAATCTTTCAAAATTATCTAGGAGATAATATTTCCAGTTACCGCTGGAGAGCCTATTATAAGATTTCTTTAACTCAACTTCTGCATCAAATAAATTCGCACTGTATGTAGACTAGTGAATCATTGCCCTTCTTTATTTTGAGAAACTCTCGCAATTCCGAACTGCGTATTCGTTGAACTCCGCCATAAGTAGCTTCGTTGAAATTTCTGCAGTTCATTCCAATTTTACACCTTCTGAACGAAACTGAAGTGCTCGTTTCCAATATCTCCTTATCTAAATCCAGAAATGATTTAGCCTCTGTTACAAAAGCTTCAGCGCCATTCATGAAATTTTCTTGGAATTCAGATAATTGTTCACTGACTCAATGAAAGTTTCTATGTTTTGGGTTGGCTTCCCATCAACTAACCCTTTAAATTTGTAATTCCGCACTAATGTTCAGCACTTTATACACCTGGTAGTTGGGATGTGCTTGCTGCATCGTCCGGCATTTTGTGAGTAATCCACGCCTGAGCGTAACAACACAAAAGAGAAACCAAAGACACTGCGAGAAAGGCACAAGTTACCCCTCTACGAAAGAACAGAAAATGGCGTTCCTACTTAACGAATAGGTGCTTACCGAACTGAAACAAGCAGAAGTACCTATCTCTCCAACTTGCTAACCTGTGACGTCACCTACTCGACGGCGAAACCAAAAAAAACACCCAGCCAGCGTTTCTAGTTGAATCATCACTTTGCGTAATTAACTCACAATCGCCTATTCACCTTATTTGGGTATTTTGTTAACCCCAAGAGTATAGAGATCATCCAGATCTATTTCACGGCTCCCCACTCCCAGTGCTCGAATGAAAACGGAAAAAGAAGAAAAGGTTCCCGTATTTACCCACGTAATCCGACCCGCATGTAACTTTCGCTATCTTAAGACTGAGGGTTAACCACTCGCATGGCGCTCACGGCCGTCGCCTTGGGTATCGCGTTATCAATTAGTCTATTAGTAATCTCCCTCTTTAGCCATCATGAGAACATTAAAATCATGCTGCCCACCATTTTAAATCAAAAGACACCCGCTGCCGCCATTTCATTTCGAACACGCTGCCACCATTTCATTCTGTAACCAGGACAGAATTAACACTTTTGAAAGTGTATGCGTGCTCCAACGATCTTTATTCATGAGCGGGTGTATGCAAGTTCTCTCACGACAACGCCACATCTATTTTTCTCCTCTCTCTCTCTCTCTCTCCTCTCTCTCTCTCTCTCTCTCTCTCTCTCTCTCCACCGTGCTCGCCTCTCTCTCTCTCTCTCCGTGTATCGCCTCTCTCTCTCTCTCTCATCGTTTTCCGAGTTCCTGCGAATGCATCATTCACCAAAATCAATAAATGGACCATTTAAAGCAATAGTTTCTACAAAAATAGGTTTATTATTCAAATAACCCAACAAAGAAATAAGATAAAACAAAGCAAGATTAAAATGCATAATAAATGAAATATCGAGTTGAATAACTAAACTCTGAACTGTAAAACACTTCTGATTAACGAAGTCTCACTATGGCTAATAGCCTGAAAATATCCAAACTCACACATACTCCCCAAATCAACAATTAGTCAAGTCAAAAAAACAGTCTACCACATGTTATTCGAAACAGTCCACACTATCCACTCTGTCCACCGACATCTGTCCACAGACATCTGTTGGAAGAATTAAACATGATAGAAAACTCCCAAAAATATATGAAATGCAAAACACAATAATGGAAAGTGTAAAATGCATAGCCAAGAATGGCAAAACGTAACATGACAAAGCAATAATATAAAAAGAGAGTATGAATATTCATAGTAAATCTCACACCAGTTCAAGGAACCATAATGATTAGAAAATCATGGTAAAAAATCACAAGTTCAATTTTCTCCCATAAAAACAGAGATTTCAAACTCTACCTTATCTGCCGATTAAAAGCCTGGATCCTCTCCAAAGCTACGTCTAGACAACTGCAGTTCTATCACGTTAATGAACGATCAAACTCACTTTTAGGGCAGATTTTTGGCGTAATCTGGGTCAAATT
>NC_089771.1:10636110-10666110 GCF_040412425.1 Macrobrachium rosenbergii
ACACTATCTGGAAAGAATTCTGTGGGGTAAGACATCATCAAGCACCAATGGGGGTAAGAGGTTAGGAAGAGGGTGACAGAAGAAGTGAGAGGAGAGGAAGTTAGTGAGGAAATTGCATGGGGTGTTAGAGAGAAGAGAGAGAGAGAGAGAGAGAGAGAGAGAGAGAGAGAGAGAGAGAGAGAGAGAGAGAAAGTTTATCATTTGTCATTCAGAGTTTCCCACGCAGCGCTGTGTCGGTCAGGTAGTATATATAAAAAAAATATACCTTAGTTTTTCCAGACCACTGAGCTGATTAACAGCTCTCCTAGGGCTGGCCCGAAGGATTAGACTTATTTTACGTGGCTCAGAACCAATTGGTTACTTAGCAACGGGACCTACAGCTTAGTGTGGAATCCGAACCACATTATAGCGAGTAATTTCTATCACAGAAATAAATGTTTGTAAAAGTGCTCAGATGGGGAAACAGTTATTAATAAAATATTGGTGGAGATATAGAATTTCCTCGTAGAAACCATTCAATCAGATGTTAAACTAAAGGCCCTGTGGAAGAGGTAGACAAAGAATTAAAGAAACAATGGCTATAAAATTACCAGACCGTTAAAAAGTTTTCTAAAAATCGTAGTATTAAAATGATCATGTGTCTTGAAACCATTATATCTATGAAAGGCAATTTTATTTTCACTTTCATATTCATTTGTAATCTTTATGTTTGGATGCATTTAGTTTGGCATGCTCAAAGAAATTCATCTGCTCGATCTTTGTTCCCCGAGCAGTAGAAAGGTGTCATC
Source organism: Macrobrachium rosenbergii (assembly GCF_040412425.1). Lineage (NCBI taxonomy): Eukaryota > Metazoa > Arthropoda > Malacostraca > Decapoda > Palaemonidae > Macrobrachium > Macrobrachium rosenbergii. The sequence goes on from NC_089771.1 coordinate 10,636,899, forward strand.
AACATATCTGCTGTAAAAAGCCATTGTTTCTTTAATTTTTTTAAGTTAAATTCTTTGTCTACCCTCTTCCACAGGGCCTTTGGTTTAACATCTGATTGGAATGGATTTTCACGAGAAATTCTATATCCCCACCAATATTTTATTAATAACTGTTTCCCATCTGAGCTCTTTTACAAACATTTACGCAAATTTTTAAATAATATTTTTCAACCAAAATTCAGAATACCAACAGTACCTAAACTATCTTTCTATGCAAGTGTCCCGCTTATCTACGATAAACATTTTTACCAAGATTTACGACAGATAATAAACAAATATTTACCGGCTGTCGAATTGAAACTAATACCTAATAATCCAATGACGATCAAGTCTCTGTTTAAATATAAAAGTCTGCACCCTTTGTTAACCTCAGGAGTCATATACCTGTTTAATTGCCCCAGATGTGACCTGAAAGTACGTGGGCTCACTCGTACGTTTTGAAGGGTGAATTAGACTCTCGTAATGGCGTAAGTTACCGAACGATTGCAAATTATCAAACTGAATTTTCATGCATAATAGACCACGGGAAAAATGCAGATATAATGTCAATTACAAGGATTTCAAAAAATAGGCAAAGCTCCGAATGACCACCAACTGTCAATACTAGAATCTCTTCTTTATTAAACAACTGTAAGTTCCCCAATTAAATACTCAGTCCACGTCAACATCTCTATAATTCTCGTGAGTTTCCCATGGAACCAAAATGGACCCTGAATGTCACTCAGCTTTTGCCTTCAGCACTATTTGGTATTCATTGTTCCTTTCTATTATGTTTCTTTTTATAATTTTATGTAAAATTTCTTTTTTCTCGTTTTAAAATCCGAGTCTATTTTTAATTCTGTTGTCTTTTTAATTTATAGCTTTGAAAATGGGACACATGGTCTGAAACGTCAACATAATAAAAGTATTGAAAGAAACACAAAGGAATTCTCCTTCTCCTAACTCGATGCTATATATATATATATATATATATATATATATACTATATATCTATATATATATATATATATATATATATATATATATATGTGTGTGTGTGTGTGTGTGTGTGTGTGTGTGTGTGTGTGTATATAAATGGATGTATGTATGTGTGTGTATGTTCCATAACTTTGAAGGCCTAGGCTTTTTCAACCAAACTTGGTATACCTGTATGCTACTATCTGAAAGCAATAATGTGGGTAAGACATCACTGCTTTCCAAAGGGCAAAAAAAGTGTGAGGTAGGAAGGCACCTAGAGCAAAGGGTTTCCTAGCCCTTGAAACAGTAACTAAATAACTACTGCTTTATCATACCTCATTTTGGTATACACCATGATTTACTATCTGGAAAGAAAGAATACTATGGATGGTAAGTCGTCACTAGCACCAAGGGAGTGGAGTGTGGGAAGGGTGATGTGTAAAAATAACTTTGAAAACGACAGATGTTAATTGCCTAATCCATAGTTTTCAATATCACTGGGATGATTAGTGACACTCCACTGGTGCCTTGGTCAAGTTCAGCCACGATAGGAAGTTGGGGAGAGGTGAAAAACTAAATAATCGAAGTGAATATTAGTGTTAATACATAGTTTTAGGGAATCGTTAGAGATAGTCAGGAACACTTCCGATGTCCTTTAATTGAAGTTCAGCACAATAGGAATGGTGGGTGAGAAATGGTGAAATATAATGGCAAAATGTTGGACATTGTTAATTGAAGCAACTATTTTAATAGGAAAGGAGAGAGTGAGAGAGAGAAACATAGAGAATGAGAGAGAGAAGAAATGAGATAGAGGCAGAGGGGTGTTAGGTTAGAAAGAAAGGGAAAGAATGAGTTAGTTTTCTGAGCATTGCCTGGTTGGTGAGCTAGCATATTGTGTGTATATATATATATATATATATATACATATATATATATATATATATATATATATATATATATATATATATATATATATATATATATATATATATATATATATGTGTGTGTGTGTGTGTGTGTGTGTGTGTGTATATATATATATATATATATATATATATATATATATATATATATATATATATATATATATATATATATATATATATATATATATATATATATATATATATATATATATATATATATTACTAAAAGGACCTCATTCAAACTGGATGGTATCACAATGGAGTTTTATTGAATAAAAGTTACAAGCTTCCGGACAAACAGTCCACATTATCAAGTATCTATTTTAATGGGCAGACAGTAACAGTCAGTTGTATTTATATCTGTGTGCTGGGTACTTTTAATCCTATAATCGCCTAGCTCCTCCTGTGTGACCCCAACCCCCTCGTGATCTTGGTCTTTCTCTGATCCCTCCTTCCAGGTATCCGTTTTCCGTGCGGTCTCTTGCGTTTTTCCTTCGTTTCCTTGCTACTGTGGGGTATACGATTTTTCTAGATATGCTGTCTTCTAAGCCATTACCGGTGTTCCCTGCCATCGTGTTGTTGGCTGGGGATATGAAAGCGTTCTCTACAACCCAGTCTAGAGAGTTTGTTGGTGTGCCTGTGCAGAAAGCTCATATTTTCACATTCTATTCTGTGATCATTTTCCCAACAGTGTTTGGCAGCTGCCGTCCACAGTTATAATGCCTTATGTTCTGCAGATGTTGTTTGCTTCGCTCTTTACATGATTTGCCAGTTTCGCCATAGTACTTGCTCCTCACAGTCTAGACACGCTGCCATATATAACCCTCTAATCTCTTCCCCTCTACCGACTTTGTTTCCCAGCTATTTTATTCCTAATGGTGTTTTTGTAGCTGCCTATCAATTTGAAATTATTTAGCTTTCTGTTGATGGGTGCAATAGAGTTATTGTCGGGACTGTAATTATTTTCTTTCTACCAAATGTTCCTTTTCTATTATTTCCCTCTCTCCCCAAAATAGTTTTTCCTTGATTTGATGTGCCTCACACCAATACTTAGGGTAGCCTAATCTCCTAAAACTCTCCCTCAGGTAATCCAGCTCTTCGTCTAAAAATTCGGGACTGCAAATCCTATAAGCCCTGATGGCCAAACCTGTCATTAATCCTATTTTTATTTCTTTCCTATGACTGGAGAACCTGTCAATGTATGAATTGGTGTGTCTTCTTCCTATATACCCAGCAGATTTTAAATTTTCCCCTTTCCCACTCTTGACCAGGACATCCAAGAAAGGAATTTCTCCCTCCTTCTCTTCTTCACACAGCCAGACTTGATGTGTTCATTTAGTTTTGGCCCCGTTTCTAAAAAACTTGTGTAGATCTTCCCTTTCTCCTTGTAAATAATCAGGATATGCATCCACGTATCTTACCCATTTCGATATTAAGTTCCCTTATTCATACCTTACATATTCCTTTTTTCAAACCATTCCATAAGTATTGGCTAGAATTGGTGAAAGACTTGAACCCATGGCGCATTTTTGTATGTAATGGTTTTCGCCCCACTTGAAAACATTAACGCTGAGGGCCGCTGTTAGCAGTTTTATTAAAACATCATGATCTATGTCGCATGTATAAACCCCCTCCTCCATATTCTTTTTTATTATTTCCATCGTCGTCATTACTGGTACGTTAGTGAACAGGGAAGTTACATCAAACTTACCAAATTTGCAGTCTTTTACGTTAATTTTGGATAATTCGCCTATCAGGTTCATGTTATGTTTTAAATGCCTTCGGCGGATACTAAGCCTACCCATTTTCTACATTATTTTGGAAAGAAATTTCTCCAACCTCCTCTGCGGTGATCTCGTCGATGCCACGATCGGTCTTAGCGGGCACCCATCCTTGTGGATCTTAGGGCTACCAAGGAATATATGGGATCTCTGGACTTTCCACTGATTTTACTCTGTTCTAATTCTTTTCTCTTGGTTTTGTCGTGGATTTTGTCAACACTTCCCATACTTTTTTGTGCAAAATTGCACTGTAGCCCCCTAATGTCCGGTTTTTTGTTGCAAGGCTCATATGTGTTTTCATCGTTTAGCAGTTGTTCGAACTTATTCTCGTATTCTACGACATCTATTACTACAACTGCGCCCCCGCCTTTGACTGCCTTACAAATCTTTATGTCCTTGTATTTTCCTAACCTATCAAGGGCCTTACGTAACCTCTCTGGAAACACGAATCTGTTCGACCTAATCCCCGCCCACATGGCCCCCCTGCAAAAAGCTGTTTCATCCTCATTTTTGTTCTTATCTAGTCCCTTAAGCTTCTACACATCTCAATGAAATCGTGAATTTCGTTCCCCATGCAAAAATTAAGGCCATATCCTAACACTAGCACTTCATCCCTACTTAGGAGTCTCTTAGAAATCTTCTTCTTCTTCTTTTAACGTCCTTTTTTCCCATTTTTGTATGGGGTAAGCACGATGCCTTCTTTTGAAGGACTTTTGATTTGGCTTTGGGGTAGACTGTAGTCTCGATCGGCTGCCTGCCTGACATCAGCAGGCCCCAGTAACTTGTATATTTCATGTATCATACCGACCCAACGCCCTTTCTTCCCAGCAGCCTTCGAGAAGTTATTCTCATGTGGTCAGAATAAGAGTTCGAACGTGTGAGATGTTTGTTATGTTTTTAGAAGGTGTTGCTAGTGGCTGTTTTGTATGTGTATTTAGTCTGTAACACCCATTTGCTTTTAAGCAAACCCATCCGTTGATTACATATATAATCCCAGGATGTCTGCGGATAGCAAAGTGTCTGCCTCTCTGATCCAGTGACTGCGGTTGAACCCGCGCCACAGACCTCTACGAAGTCCGAAGCTGCTGCTGTAACAGACTGAGCCATCGAGGCTCCTTGGGGTCTCTTAGAAATGTTCTTGACTAATTCAAAGTTCCCTTTTTTTACCCATCCCGACCTATCGAAAATGGCAACGAGTCTATTCTCGTGTAACTGAGAACTACGGCGGCCACATACCTTTACATAACTGGCAATTCCTTTGAAAATGTTGTCTAAGCTTGGGTCTCCATATTTCTCCGTCAGTACTCTCCTGATTTTTCTGCTTTTCATCCTTAATTCTTCCAGTTCGATCTTTTTCTTCCTTATGTCTTCCTTCATGATCTCTTCTACAAAACCAGAAATGGATGTTCATAAGTCTCTCTCTCATATCTCGTCAGCAAATTTCAGTCCCACACAGTCTGCTATGCAATTCATAATGAACCGGATTTTGTTGTCTGTCACCGCTATCCTCCTTCTCACTTTCTCATAATTTCTTAATTCAAGCATGGCTCTGCCTCCATACATTCTTTTAAAACTCCTGAACCAAACCATCTCGAGGTCAAATATATGCTTTATCACATACAATTGTTCTGTGCATTAGTAGAATTACTAAAAAGGACCTCATTCAAATGGATGTGGTATCTAACAGAGTTTTTATTGAGAAGAAAAAGTTACAAGCTTTCTTGGACAAACAGTCCGCTATCAAGTATCCGTACGATGAGCAGACGCGTAGTCAGCGTATTTATATCTGTGTGCTAGGTAGCACCAATCCCCTCACGTCATAGCTCCTCCTGTGTATTGTAAACAGGTATAACTGTGGTTAATCCTCTGTCCAGATATTACTTATGCTGTCTGTCCCACTTTGTAGGCATTGCTGTATGTCTATGCCATTAAATAGCTATTGCTGATCTGTCTATCCCTTTTATCCAGAAATTAAGGTGGCAACCCATTTTATCCTGATATTACTGTTCCATCTGTTCCTTTTATCCAGGTATTGCTGTGGTGATTGTCCCTTTTATCCAGGTATTACTGTAGTGACTGTCCCTTGTATCCAGGCATTAATTTGGTGATTGTCCCTTTCATCCAGGTATTACTGAAGTATCTGTCACCTTTAACCAGGTATTATCGGCCTAACTTTGTCTCTTTTATCCAGGTATTATTTTGATGACCGTCCATTTTTCTCGAATATTATTGTTGTGACTATCCCTTTTTATCCAAATGCTGTTCTGTTTGTCCCTTCCATCCAGGTATTACTGTGGTGTCTGTCGCTTTTATCCAGGTATTAATTTGGTGACTGGAAGAAGTGTGAATTCTGGATTCCTCAGTTTGAAAGAAAGTCCAAACATTCAGGCTTATACTTGATTTCCTACGTACTTTCTGACTATATCCACAGTATGTAGTTTAACGGAGAGAGAGAGAGAGAGAGAGAGAGAGAGAGAGAGACTGGAGAGGAAGGTGGATCTGGTAAATTCTATTCCATTCAACTACTAATGAGAAAGTTATCAGGAAATGATTAATGTTTGAACATTCGTTTCTCATCGAAGTTTCAAATGAGATTTATATGAAAGTCCATTACCCAAGGCAGTGAACCACCTCTGGTTAAAGATCGGATAATTCGGCCGATTCATCAAGAAGCGTTTTGTATCTTAATCTTAATTCACCCCCGATCTATCAAACGCCCTTTTACCCTTCGTGATAAAAGATCTTGTTTAAGGCAAATATAATTAGCATTCTGAAAATGATTGGATCTGTAAAGATTCACTGAAACTATTCATGAACGACTTCACGTACAAAGAGACTGCAGACTAGGGATCGATATTTGAGTTGAAGTGGAATACTCTGATGTTCATCCCGGAGAAAATTTCCAGAGGAGAATAATCTACTCGCCTTATATACAGTAAATCAGTTGGAAATCATCCAACAGATATTTGTGATGATTTGCTCTTTCACTAAAAAGAGGAAAGTGTTGCGCAAAAAGTCGGTCTACTGGTAAACTCTCAAGATTTTGAGAAACCTGTTTATCTTGAGGAAATTCTGTTTTTTGCCCTGTGTTTTGCATACTATTCCCTTGCCTGGATCCTCACCAGATGAATTTCATCTTAAATTGTTGAGTAAAAATTTGAGTTATGTTAAATTTTTTAACAAAGACTCACTTAATCTCTGGCGCCGTCGTTCAATTAAGTCAATGTGCATGCATTATAAAATTTATCGTAAAACTATCATAAGTCTGACCAGTCTTTGCACTAGGTGTGCAGCTAAGTCTCGGTTCTTTGGAGGTTCAATACGATATGGATTTGTAAGGTTTGGACCATCCGCGCAACTTATGGAATTATCTTATGCATGTACTTGAATCGTTGGGCTTGAATGGTTCAGAAGTGAATTTATGTATTTATTTATTTTTTTTTTTTTAGAAGAATCACGAGTCTCATATAGTTTATTCACCAGATTTGTTTTTCATCGCTTATCTTATACTGTGAGGTCCCCTGCTGTTGTATCGTTCTGCTTTTTCAATCAGTTTTCTGCCTTGGTTAATGCTAATAATGAAAATGGTGATAAGCCGTAAAATTTGACTTTATGCTTTTTTATATTGAAGTTTGTTTACGAGAATTTAATTTCTCTCTTCTATTTCAAATCCACAACGCCCACCCAAAATATATTTGGGATATACCATTCATAAAAATTTTTAATGCAAATCTTTCCTGTCATCAACATTCCTACGTAATTTTTAAAGTTTCCACATAAACTAATTATGATCTTGTCTATAATTTAGAACTATGTTTCATAAGCCGTAATTACTGTGACCTTTGGTAAAATTCAATGACTTAGAAAATTTCCTGATTAATTCCAAAAGGAATTTATGCTATGAGCATAAGTTATTTACAAAATATTACTTCAAACTTCACAGAGTGCAAATATCTTTACAGCATTCAAGATCACAATCATAATGATGCTGTTAATTTTTGGAGGCACATTAGGATGCCAGCTAATTGTCAACGGCGTTGGAAGTTCCATAAATGAAACTTTGTACTGTGCAGAATCTTTTAACTGTAAATTGATTCAGCACATTCATTCTTGATGGAAAATTGTCAATTAACCTTGTGAAATAGTGGACCTTGGTACTCTGTATTCTGAAATCTAATAAATATCTTAACCACTACCTATGTCTTTCATTTTTATATCAATGAATCTTACATAGCAAATATATATATATATATATATATATATATATATATATATATATATATATATATATATATATATATATATATATATATATATATATATATATATATATATATATATATATATATATGATGTTGCTTTGTAATGCATATCCTCCTATAATGTGACATATTTACTTTTTTCATGTGTTGTGTGTAATGATAATGATCGTTAAAGTGTCATATTTAGTATGGCATTAGATCTCAAAAAAACTAATGATTAAGTAACTTAATAGCGTAATTTAGAATTGATAATACAATTTTAATAGTAACGTAGTTTGGAATTAATATCTTTCTTGGTAAAAGTGTCATATGTGAACACGTGTGTGTGTCCAGCAAGAACTTGTTTCATTTTTTTTGTCATAAGTTGAAATAAGAAAGAACGCTTTGTTTTGGGTTACGTGATGACAGGTTGGGATAACAAATGCCGATTCGTCCCATACGGGCTCAAGACGAATGATTTCATGTTGTTACATGCGTTGTTCGAGTCACGTATGCCACTCTAAGAGAAAAAATACGTGTCTTGATCAATTACGCCATGTTTTGTAAGATTGCGTTCAAAACGTTTTGCTGGGATGATGTCACTTTCTTTTTAGAAGTTTCTCCATGGTATCTCGCACCCAAAATGCTTTAATGACGTCACCTCCCTGCTTCTAGAACTTTTGTATCTCATACCCAAAATGCTTTAATGACATCATGTAATTGTTTCACGTGTTACTGGAATTCTAAAATTTTATTCATTCTGATTTCTGAGACCAGTTGATTTGGTTCCCTCTCTCTCTCTCTCGTTCTTAGAAAGAGATTACTTTTAGTAGTGTTTGTAGTCACGTATTAGCATTAACTTTTGAGATCTGAATTTAGCAAAGTTATTTGGACAGTTTTGTAATGGCGCTTGGTAAAGTGTGTTTTAATGAAGTAACAATAACAAGTGATTTGCAAGAGTTTTTCATAAGTTTGTGCAAAAAGTAACGTGAATTTTGCCAATGTCTGTAATTTTGATAAGTTAGGAAATTTTTGAACAGGTAAATCATTATTGATAAGTCTTATATTTTGTATTTTTGTGTGTTTTCTATTTACGATATTTTTATATTTTCACATTTTTTTATGTTTTGTGATGTAATGCGTAGCATTTTAAATATTTCTTGGTAATTTAACATTGCATATTTGATTTAATATTTTATTTGTTTGGGAATTTATTTTTCAAATATTGGTAATTCTTGATAGTTTAAATTTTTGCTTGATTAATTTAAATTTCCTGATAAAGTTTTGTGAATTAGTTTTTATAATTTAATTCAAAATTAATTGAGTGTTGTATTTTCAGAAAGTAATAATAAATTTTTCAGATTGTGAATTCTAATTAACTGTGAATTCTAATTATAAACTTTTGAATTTAAAAATAAATTTTTTGTATTTAATGTTTTTGAAAAGGTGTTTCATTTATTGATCACCAGTGAATAGGATTGATTTTGTGCATAAGGCAAAGTGATAAACATGTTTTGTTCTTTTAGTTTTTGCTAAAGTGAATTAAGACCAGAAACAGTTAGAGTTGTTTGATGGAATTGATGCCTTTTACTTTAGAATATTTCCTAGTTTTAATATTTGATACCTCACACATATTCTGATAGACTTAGTTTGATTTTTCAAGTAATAAATAAGTTTTTTTCTTAAGGGATCACTGTTACCTTTAGAGTACTAAGTCGTAATAATTAATGTTGAGAGTTCAGGTATCTGGCTGAAGTGAGGTATATTTTTGAATTTTGAGATTAGTTATGTAATAACCAGGTACTTGATACGCATCGTTACATTATATTGTTTGGTGCCCAGAGACCTGGGAACAAAACAAAATATCACTCTGGTTTATGGTTTATACTGAGTACAGTGTTAGGGACCTTATTTTGATAGGAGTGACCCTTTATAGTTGTTTTTGCTTTGTATTGTGAATTATTTAGTTGAGTAACTTAAAGAAAATGACTCTGTTTGATGTTGAAAAGTTTTTAGCAACTGCTTCCATCAGAAGTTATCTGAATCCCAACCTAGCTAAAGGCACAGTGGATTGCTTTACCAGTGGCATGTGGGGGTAATGTGTCTAGTGGTATGATTAAGGCCCAAATCAAATATATTACAATCCAAGCATTGATGGACTCTGGTAAAATAGATGAAGAGTTAGGAGATGCATAGGAGTTGTTGAACGCAGTTGAGGCAGAACTTACAGATAAACATGAGCAAAGGGGAAAAGTGAGTGCAGAGCAGGGCTAAGACGTATAGAAGTAAGAAGAAAATTTGATTAAGCTGAAGATGCAGGGAGGCTGAAGAAATACAGGCAGAAGAAAGAAATAGAAAAAGAAAGAGAGAGAGGTAGAAAGGAAGAGAGAAAGCGAAAAGAAAGAAAGAGAGAAAAGAGAGAGAGAGAGAGAGGCAGGAAACGAAGATTTATGAAGAGAAATGAAATTGATAGGAAATGATCTAGTTACCTTATATTTGTCCTAACCCTACTCAAGGTGATTCAAACCCTGTATTGATGTAATGGAGTGCAGAAGTTAATTTACAAGTTTACAGAAGAAGCTCCCAGATGAGTTTTTGATCACTTTGAAAAGTGGCTTCAGGTATGGATATTGAGATAAATCGTCAATCTTGTTACAGTGTTCTCCATTGGTAAAGGAAAGTGCCTATTTGACCTTATCCAGCTGATCAGTGGCAGAGGAAGTACGGTACTCAGGCACAATGCTACAAAGAGTTGCAGATGACCCCTGAATATTATAATGAAGATTCAGATGTGAGAAAGGATGACAAGATAACTTTTAATGGATTATGCCTGCAAAGTAAGATGTTTTAAACGATGGATTGGGGCTGCTAAATTTAAATCTATGGACGAACTTGAGAGTTAGTAGTCCTAGAACAATATCTTGAGGAATTCTGAACATGAGCCTATTTAGAGAGAGAGGGTTAAAACTTGACAAAGCTGCCATTTGGTGAAAGGCTTTTTAATATCATATATCAAAAGTGTAATGGCAAGTACCAGAACCAACAACGCACAAGTTTTCAGGTCTCATCCAAATTTTCAGGAACATTACAACTTCAAATCCTTCTAGTATTTCTTACTAATATAAGCCAGGTAACACCCCTCAGCAATTGAATGTTAAATCCTCATCATCAGTCTGTTTTGAGACAGATACAAGGAACTAATGTTGTCTTTGCTGCAAAAAATTGTGAGTAAGGACACTACAGTCAGAGATTTGTTATCGGGCGACGGCTTGACGTAAACCGTTTGGTCAAATGGTTGAAGTAACAGGTGAAAGAAAACTGAAGAGCAGTGTGGAACGACTGGGGCTAAACAGCGCAGAGTGTTTAGCAACCAGTGGATGTAACTTCAAGCGGTGATTTGGCTGAGCGAAGCAGAGGCGAAAGTATATATCTATGAGGGTACGCTGACGAAAGCAAAAGGAGGTATTGCGGTGCAGAGTCAAAGGTATTTGCGTGATACGAGAATTACCCATAGATGTAGTGAGTTCGTGGTGCTCACCCCACAGTTGGAGAAAGAATCTCACCCGGGAAATTTCAGTTATTTTGAAGGGTACTTAGGAGGAGAAAGAGGTATCTACTTGTACTTTCATTTTAATCACCATGAATTGGTGACAGAAATGTTGATTTGTGTAAGGATTCGATAATGTTTAGATATGTACATGTTTTACTAGGTAATGAGGTTGGTGGTGTGCCATTTGTTCCTTGTCCTATAGTGGCAGACAAGCCGTTAAAAGTTGATCCTACGACGAATTTAGAGAAAAGCTTCGACCTGTTTCAAGTTGTGTAACTACCAGGAGTATGAAGAAGGCTATGTCTTGCAGTAGATACTGAGAAGTTTACCTGCCAGAAGAATCAAGTGACGGCTCTTCAGAATTGGAAGAGGCTGAAAGCTCAGGAAAGTGAAGTTTCTAGTGTTAGTAATGAAGAGATTTTAAAGAAGAAGAAAGATCCTGTTTATTAGAGAGGGAAGCTCAAGTAATCAAAGTGTTTTCCTGGCGAAGAAGATAGTAGTGAAACTACAGGATCAGAGTTAACGCAGATATGGAGAGTTCAGCCCTTGAGTTGGTCAGTGACAAGAAGATAATGAAACTGCAGAAGAAGGATACAACATTGGCTGATTTATTCCATTTCAGAGTTGTTGATGAAGAAAGGAGTTCTATAAACTATCCACCTGTATTATCTAAGGAAGAGTTGCTAATGAAGAAGCATCGACTGCAGATATACCAGGAAATGCTGAATGAAATTGAATATGTCAGTTTTATTCCCCATATCATTGAAACAAATTATAGCAGTAGTGCATGAGTCTGGACATAAGAATCAGGAAGACTGTTGAAAGATTATGAAGTATTTTTCTGGCCTGGAGGCTTCACAAGGACGTTGGCAGATTTTTGCAGAGTGTATCACACATGCCAGATAGCTGGAAAACCAGATAAGAAACTATTCAGCCTACAACATGAAGTTAGAGAGAACCCTTTGTAAGGTAATTCCACTAAGATGCGGTTGGGCCACTTCCGAAAACAAAGAAAGGAAATGAATATCTGTTAACATTAATGTGTCCAGTGACTAGGTATCCTGAGGCGATTCCTGTAAGAAGTATAAGTGCAAAGGTAATTGCTGAGAAGTTGGTGGAGTTTTTCTCAAGTTTGGAATACAGAAATTGTGCAAAGTGATGAAGGAACGAACTTTACTTCAATTATTCCAGGATGTGATAGACTTGTTGAGTAAACAACAGTTATCATCTGCTTATCTGTCAGAGACTCAAGGAGCCTTGGAAGGTTCCACCAGACATCGAAAAGTATATTAACTAGGTATTGTGTCAAGATCAGAGAACGGGATGCTGTTTTACCTTTAATATTATTTAAAGTTAGGAATGCTTATCAAAGAAAGTATGGATGTTCACCAAAATAAAATTATTTTTGGTCGAAACATTAGAGTCCATTGAAGATTCTTGCAGAGGGGGTGGGAAGAAAATCAGAGAAATCCAGGAGAATATGTGAAGAACTTGAGGGAAAAGGTTAAGAGAAATTAGAAAATTCTCTTTAGAAAATTTGAAAATAAGTCAAGAGAAAATGAAAAGAAAATATGATGCTAAGACTAAGCTAAGAAATTTTAGTATTGGACAGCAAGTTCTAGTGTTCTTCACCAGTGAAAAGATTTCCCTTACAATAAGTTTCAAAGGTCATATAGGTTAATAGAGAGGTAAGTGATCGACCTTATGTGATTGAAACACCAGGAAAAAGAAAACGACAGAGGAAAGTACATGTGAATCTTTGAAACCTTACTTCTCAGAGACTAAAGCTGAAACAGTGTCAATAACACGACAACTTCATCTGCAGAGGACGATGATGGCTGCAGGTGGGAGGAGCTGAAAGCAAGATGAACAATTCTTAATATTAGAAAATCTGGAAGATAAACTAAAACATCTGAGTGTTGAGCAAAGTAGTAGGTTAAATTGAAGTGATTCAACGTTTCCCTGAAATTTTTGCAGATGTATAGAAATTTACCAATCTGACAAAGCATGAGATAAAGATCAAAGATGGGAAAACCTTTTACAAAATGAGAGCTTATGGCTTATCACCTTTTCATCAAGATGTTTTTTGAAGAAAGAAGTTGAATATTTGTTGCAGCATGAATTAGCAGAACCCAGTTCAAGTCAATATAGTTCTCCTTGTGTGTTAGTGAAGAAACCAAATGGCTCATTTAGGATGTACTGATTATAGAGCTGAATTCCATCAGTGTGACAATTATCCTTGCCTCTTATTTGATCAATTACTTGATGATATTGGGCAAGCCAAATTTCATTTCAAGATAGACTTGTTGAAAGGATATTATCAAATTCCTTAGATGAGAATGCTAAGTTGCTGTCAGCTTTCATTACTCCTTTGGACTGTATCAATACTGTTTTGCTGTTTGGTCTGATGGAATGCCTGCAACATTCCAGCGAGTGATGGATCAACGACTAGGATCAATAGAAGGGTGGTGTGTACCTTGATGACATTGTGATTTATTCTAATACATGGGAAGAACATCTGAAGATATTAAGGAAGGTATTCAATAAACTACAGGAAACCAGGACTAACAAATGTACAAAAAACTGAATTTGGAAAGGCAACTGTCAGTATCTACAGTTGAGATTGGAAAAGGAGAGCATTTTCTTGCTCCTATTGATGCTAATGTAGAAGGTATCCGTAGGCTACCTCCTGCTACGAGAAACAGCTACAAGATTTTTGGGCATGGCTGGATTTTATTGCTGATTCTGTCAGAATTTATAATCATCAGTAAACTCCATCAACCACGACGACGATTCTAAGAAGGTTTAGTTTGGACTCCAGATGTCAAGAAATCATTTGAAGGTTAAAGCCATATTCTTCAGATGGTATGGCTCCAGACTTCAGTATAAAAGTTTGTGATACAAGTTGATGCATCAGCTGTGGAATTGGGCTGTTCTGTCTTCAAAGAAGATGACAACCAGAATCTTCCATCCAGTATGTTTGATGCCTTCAAGTTGAAAAAGCACCAGAAAATTTCTCAGCAATCGAAAAAGAAACATTAGCATTAATCACAGCATTGAAAAAGTTTGAAATTATGAACGACGTAGGAATGAAGAAATTTTAATGTTGTCGGATCTAGCCAATCTCATTCCTCAATAAGATGAAAAATAGTAATATGAGACTGACCAGGTAGTCTTTATGCCTGCAACCATACAATGTAAGAGTTAAACATATTTCAGGAAAAAATAATGTCATAGCAGATTATTTATCCTGGTAGATATTGATTCAAACCCGGGATAAGTAATCTTCTGGGGAGGAATTTCATGATGTTGCCTTGTAATATATATCCTCCTGTAATTTTTGACATATTTACTTTTTTCATGCGTTGTGTGTAATGATAATGATCATTAAAGTGGCACATTTAGTTTATCAGATCTCAAGAACTAATGATTAAGTAACTTAATAGCGTAATTTAGAATTGATATTACAATTTTAATAATCTAACGTAGTTTAGAACGAATATCTTTCTTGGTAAAGCATAATATGTAGTGCGTGTTTGTGTGTCCAAGGACTGTTCATTTCAATTATCATCAGTTGAGATAAAGAGAACGCTTTGTTTTGCAGGTTTACATGATGACAGGTTGGGATAACAAATGCGATTCATCCCGCAAGGGCTCGAATGGAGTTATTTCATGTTGTTACATGCGTTGTTTACGCGGTCGTACGCCACTCTGAGAGAAAAAATGCATTATCTTGATCAATTACGCTATGTTTTGTAGATTGCGTTCAAAACGTTTTTGCTGGGGATGACGTCACTCTCTCTAGAAGTTTCTCCATGGTATCTTGCACCCAAAATGCTTTAAACGACGTCACCTCCTGCTTCTAGAACTTTTGTATCTCCTTACCCAAAATGCTTTAATGACATCATGTAATTATTTCACGTGTTACTGGAATTCTAAAATTTGATTCATTCTGATTTCTAGAGACCAGTTAGTTGGTTCCCTCTCTCTCTCTCATTCTTGAAAAGTTACTTTTAATAATAGTGTTTGTGGTTACGTATTAGCATTAACTTTTGAGATCTGAATTTAGCAAAGTTATTTAGTTGTAATAGCGCCTGGTAAAATGTGTTTTTGTGGTAACACAGCTGCAGCAAGTGATTTTACAGGGTTTTCAAAAGTTTGTGTAAGGTAATGTGAATTTTACTTATTAATACCATGGTATGATAAGTTAGGAAATTTTGAACGAAATGAAATCATTATTGATAAGTTTATGTATTTTGTGTGTTTCTATTTACAATACCTTTATGTTTCACATTTTTATGTTTGTGGTGTAACATTTATTTGCGTAGCATTTTAAATATTCTTAGTAATTTTAACATTGAATAATTGATTTAATATTTCATTTTATTGATTTTCAAATATTGAGGTAATTCTGTAAGTTTAAATTTTGCTTGATTAATTTAAATTCCTGATAAAGTTTTGTGAATTAGTTTTTTATAATTTAATTCCAGAATTAATTGAGTGTTGTATTATTTTCAAGTAATAATAATTTTTCAGATTGTGTTCTAATTAATTGTGAATTCTAATTATAAACTTTAGTTTAAATAAATTTTTGTTTTAATGTTTTAGAAAAAGTGTTTCATTTATTGATCAACAGTGAATAGGATTGATTGTGTGTGCATAAGGCAAAGTGATAAACATGTTTTGTTCTTTTAGTTTTGCTAAAGTGAATTAAGACCAGGGAAACAGTTAGAGTTGCTTTGATGGAGTGATGCCCTTTTACTCTAGAATATTTCTAGTTTAATATTTGATACCTCACACATATTCTGATAGACTTAGTTTGATTTTTCAAGTAATAAATAAGTTTTTTCTTAAGGGATCACTGTTACCTTTAGAGTACTCAGTCGTAATAATTAATGTTATGAGAGTTCTGGTATCTGGCTGAAGTGAGGTATATTTTTGAATTTTGAGGTTAGTTGCGTAATAACCAGGTACTTGATACGCATCGTGACAGAAATATATATATATATATATATATATATATGTATATATATATATATATATATATATGTATATATATATATATATATATATATATAACTACTATATATATATATATATATATATATATATATATATATATATATATATATATATATATATATATATATATATATGTATAAATCTATATATATATATATATATATATATATATATATATATATATATATATATATATATATATATATATATATATATATATATATATATATATATATATATATATATATATATATATATATATATATATATATATATATATATATATATATATATATATATATATATTTATAACAATATATATATATATATATATATAATATATATACTACTATATATATATATATATATGAATATATATAGATATATATATATATATATATATATATAACTCTTTCATATATATATATATAAGTAGCTTCTATGTTTGTTTGTATGCATGTAACTTTCTCTCATGTATATATGTACTGTGCATTATAGAAATACGAACTGCCCGACCGTTCGAGACAAAATTTGGCACGTGTCCATCATTTGACCCAACTTAGATAATAGGGTAGTTTTCAAACCCGTACCCCATCCTCCTTCCCCTTTTCCCATCCCCCTACCCCTTCCCTTTGCATCTTATGTTGTTAAACAGACTCTATGGATTTATAATACATCATTTCAAGTACTCAACACCATAAAAAATATTATTGAAAATGCTTTTCAATCACCACAGTATCCTGGATAAAGGGAAAGACAGCACAGTGATATCTGGATAAAATGGACATTCACTACAGTAATATCTGGATAAAAGGGATAGTAACCACAATAATACTTAGATAAAAGGGACAGACATCACAGTAATACCTGGATAAAAGGGACAGTCACCAGAGTAATAGCTCATTAATGGTGACTGACAGCACAGTAATAACAGTTAAAAGGGAAAGACACTATAGAAATGTCAGGATAAAAGGGAAAGACACCACAGTAATATCTGGACAAAAGGGACAGACAGTACAGCAATACCAGTAGAAAAGGGACAGGCAGAACAGTTATGCCTGGATAAAAGGGATATTTACCACAGTAATATCTGGATAAAATGAACAGTCATCACAGTAATGCTTGGATAAAAGGGGCAAACAGTACAGAATACATGGATAAAAGGACAGTCTCTCCTAATTAATGTCTGTCCAGTTCACGTACTTCTGTTCAAGGGTAAACATGTTAAATACAAGTGGGAATGTTGAGCCGCATCCCAAATTTAGTAATGATAATAAAAACAAGGTTAAATCTGATATAACTGAATGTCTAAATTGAATACTTCACCGTAAACAAATAAAATACTTCAAAATATGCATGCTGGAATGCAATAAAATATATATATGGCCAAGATAAGTCCCTCGCTGTGGGGTAGAGAACAGACTTAACAACTCACGAAGGTAAGGCATGAGTAGTACATGTTTCAGAGATACTTTTCATGGTTAGAATACAGGTTAGGAGACAGTCTAGACATCCTTCTCTGGGCAGGGTGCCAGAATTGCTCTAGTAGATAAGGCACGTTAAGTATAGAATATATGAGTGCAATGAGAGCTCAGTGGCTCTGGTAACTACCTGGGCCACTCTCTTTTTGCCTTGTATATCCTTCTTTTTGGTTCTTCTGCTCTTTAGGCTTAGTTTCCTAGCTGGAACTTGGGCATGTGGCTCAGAGAGGCTGAGAAGACTCTTTGGCTAGATTGGGCCCCACAATACAACTACCCTCAAGATCTAGACCTTGACTGACCGTGATTGTTACGTCAATTGGCAAAATAGGCACTGAGCTGGATGCTGCCTCAGCTGCTGTATCAACCTGGTCAGCGGTGGTTATGACTAATCCTGATATCTTTTGCTGCGTAACCTCCACAATGGCGACTGTCTTTGATAGGACTTCTCAGTGATGACCATCCACCAAAGTCTTATCTTCTGGTGACAGTACTAGAGAAGAAGAAGAAATTGGCTGTAGGTGGGAGGCTTGCATGCTGAGAGCCAGGACGTTATGTGCAAGAGGGGGCCAGATTTGGATCTCCTGAAGGGAGATTGGCAAGGTGCACAACGCTGCTTTTCGAGCAGGCTCAGGCACAGGATTTGGAGAAGAGACATGAGTGGTGTCGGGACGATGAGGGCCGGATGTCCAAGTCTGTACAATTGGCAATGAACCAGAATCTGGCTCTGGTGTGGGCTCAACGACCGGACAGGGCCAAGTACAACACTGGCCAGGCACAGGCACTGGCTGTAGCTCAACGGCAGGGCTTGAGTGATCATCAGCTCCTGATGGAAACTCGGAAGGGCAGCACCCATGGACAGACCAGGAAGGGGTTCAGGACCAGATCCTGTCCCAAAGAGAAGGTCATAACCACCTGCTGGAATCTTATTAGCTACCCCGAGCATACAAATCCTACTTTTGCGGGGCCTGGTGACCCTCAGTCGGACTGTCGGGAGAGCCAGCCTCCAATTATTAATGCCTGCAACAATTATAGTGGGGCAGATAAAGTAATTTTAGTGGGTCCATTGCAAATGATGATACAAGCATCAAATTTTGCCACAATTGTTCTCAAGGGATATTAATCAAATCTGGCCAATTGGCCATTTGAAAATCCAAAATGGCGGCCATTTTTTCAAGATAGCCCGCCAAAATAACTCCTACAAGTTGATGCTCTGCTTAGAAATATTTGTAGTTGTCGAATTGCATGATCTAAGTGTGGATTCCTTTGTTTTAAAGCCTGCTGATGTATATTTTCTAGTTTATAACATGGTTAAGGCACTGTATTAAAGGAGTGATTGTCAGGCACTACCAAGGCACATTGGTGACATCATTGCTGTGAAACTCAGCATGGGGTTCATCAGCTAAGTAGAAGTATGTTGGCATCATGCTGCAACAGCCTACTACCCAAACGCTGTCTAATCAACCCCAAATCAGTTAGGCAGCCGCACCTGAATGGACAGGATGTGCCAGCGCGGGAGAGCCGAACCAAGGATAACGGGGTTTTAGTTATTTGCATGGTGTACAGATCGCACAGGACTTATGACAATGGATGAACGATTGGACTAGGTGTATGGCACAGTGCAAGAATCTAGTTCTATCCCATACAGGAAAGCACCTATTGTATATTACAGGACATAAGAGGTCTATTATACTATTACATGTACAGTAGGTTAAGAATGAAGATCTAAAATCTCCCCAGACCAATACTGCCCAGAAGGGGATGATGGATATACGAACCTGGCAAGAATATTCCCTGTTTCACTCACTTGTGGGCTGCAATCAGAAAGCTAGTGCCTGCAAGACTTGATGAAGGTTCTGGTATAGAAACATTGAGAAAAAATAGGGCTACAATATCATGAGGATTGCAGAGGCTCACCAGCAACACTAAGTTACACCGAGCTGAAAAAGGAGCAAGTCATGTAGGTACTAGTGATGAGGGCAGTAGAAGTAAGATTCCACAAAAGCTCCAAGAAACAAAGAATGCTTCTTCTGCAAAACTGAAGGAGGGGACCTTAGAGAAGCAATGACAATGAAGTGAATAGGAAAATAAATGAATGTGCCAAAACACTCAGTGATACAAAACTTCTTGCCAAACGAAGTGCAGGAGATGTCGCAGCCCAAGAAGTGAAATGTCACCCTGGCTGTTTGGTGGCATTGTATAACCCAGAACGGGCATACCTAAAGATGCAGGAGCAAGAAAAAGCACAGGAACACTGGAAGGATGCATATCCAATTGCTTTCTCTGAACTAGTCACCTACATCTGCGAGATGAAAAATGCCAGTGAGAGGCCACCAATTTTCAAGCTTGCTGATTTGACCAAGCTTTACAAGCAGAGGCTGGAATAGCTTGGTGTTGACTCGCCTGATGTTCATCCTACTCGACTCAAGGATCAGCTGCTTTTGCACATTCCACAGCTGCAAGCTAATCGCCAAGGACGAGAAGTTCTGTTGGCTGTTGAAACTGATGTAGGTTCAATCCTATCAGAAGCATCCTGTTATGGTGAAGTGATCCATCTAGCAAAAGCTGGGATATTAAGACAAGGACGTAGTTTCTCGGTAGTCGAATTTCAGCTGTTTTCATAACAAAGACTTTAGAATAGGCTGTGCCACCATCCTGCTTCAGTTTGTATGCATGATCAAACATGGTGCGAACATCAAATCAAACTCCATCATAGGCGTTGAAATCAAACTTTGCTATATCACAACTTCTATATAGGGATGCAATGACGGATGGGAACAAGTCTATAATCATCAAAGACTAATGACACAGATATACTAGTCATAGCAATAATATCTGTACTGCCATCCTTCAGAAACTAGATCTTCAGGAAATGTGGATTGCCTTTGATCAAAGGAGCCCTTATGCTATGGATTCAGTTCATGAGGTAGTTTCTGTAATTGCGCTGAAAGCTAGAGGATCCCCCTACTTTTACACATTCATGGATATGACATTGTATCTGCCTTCCGCTTGGGAAAGCAAAAGAAATCTGCATGGCAGACTTGGAATATATTGGATGATATTACTGAAACATTCATCAATCTCAGCCAGCACCCAACATCGATTCGTGATCTTGACATGCAGAGGCTGGAAAGATTCGTTGTCATTACGACAGATCAAGTGCAGCCACTGGTGTGGACAAAGCAAGACTAGATCTGTTTTGCCTAGTGAGAGCCGTAAAACTCAATTCCACCAACACAGGCAGCCCTGAGGAAGAACATGCAAAGCGTACTGCAGCCTACCAGGCTTGGATCATCTGGGGCCAGGCAACCCACTGTAATCCACACATGAGCAGTCCAGCTGAATCAGGGCGAACACAGATACATTGGACAACACTACAACGCCGATTGCAGCAAGCTGTCAAAAAGAATTGACAAAAGTGCTCCTTAGAAGGTTTGCAAAGGAAGATGCAAGTTTTCTCAGGCAGAGCTTCCTGCACATCACTCTGCAGCTGCATATGTGAACAGTAGCAGATCGAGAAACAGCAGCACGGTACGCATAACTTTGAAAATGTACTAGCCGGGACAAATCTTATGTAAAGAAAGACAAACATCTTGATGGTCATCTTGAGAAATATGTCTCAGAGTGCTTTTTAAACAGGAAAATTTAGTTTAGCAGGCTTCAAAACATAGGAGTCCACACTTGGATCATGCAAATCAGACAACTACAAATATTTCTAAGCAAAACATCTACTTGTGGTGGTTATTTTGGCAGCCATCTTGAAAATGGCCGCCATCTTGGATTTTCAATTGGCCAATCCGGCGGATTTGATTAGTATACCTTGGAGGACACTTGTGCCAAATTTGATGCTTGTATCATTATTTGCACGATTTTTCTGTTATCTGTCCCACTATTACAGGCTTGTCATCTTCAATGATGGCCCCATCCAGGACCTAGTGTCTTCTTATAAGGGGAGTTGAGCTCCAGTGTCCCTAAATGCAGAGACCTGTTGAAACAACGACCTTGAGGAGTGCAATAAAAGATAGAAGCCCCTCAGCTGGGGTCTAAAGAAGGATGAATGAGTGGTTGCTAAAGCAATAATGACAGTTTTCTTCAGAGACAATCCTTGAAATTTGGGAATGCCCACACTGCTTACAAATGTGGCAATAAACTTTGATACATTCTCTATTAGCAGCGATTACAATCTGGGTAGGCTGGGAGTTCTGGTTAGAGGGGGCTTGGATATGGCTCCCCCTTTAGCTTAATATGGGTCTCTATGTATCCTATTTTCTTGCAATAATCACATACTGGTGGATTTGGGAGGTGCCCATTCTTCAGTCGGACGGCCATGGCAGTGGGCTCAGGAGGAACTGTGTGTTTATGGGAGGTGCTAAAGGGTGGGTGGTATGTCTCGTAATCATCAGCCAGGCAGCAGCTGTTGGTGAGTAATCTTGGCTGTTTCTCACTAATGTAGAGAGCCAAGGGGCTGGGTGCATAATGGAGGAAGTCCTTGAGTAGGAACCAGTTTAATAGGCCCTCAAACTCCTTGCACTTCAAGGCACCGATCCATCGCCCCACAACTCGGACCTTCTTGTAGCATCAGTTGGGCCAGGTTTGGCTGACCTCCTTGGGAAGACTCTGCCATCTTTGTCTTTAACACTCAGGCGTGATCTCACAGGCTGTTGATAGAAGAATTGAACTGTAAATTGGTAGAACTATAAGGAATCATCAATGGTAGACCATTAAGTTACATGCCCAGGGATGTGAATCAATTGGAAATTTTAATCCCTAACCATTTGGTTCCTTTTGAAAGCTTAAGTCCATACCAAGAAGAGTAGTAAATTAGGAGAGATCTCTTGACCCTTCCTGTGGACTGAGAAGAGAGTTCACTGAGAAAGATTCCTTTGTGTGTCAGGTTGTGCCTGTGGAAAGATGGGAGAGGGAATTTAACAACATTAAGAGACCCATCAGTATGAATGATGCATGACTATTGGCCCAGGATAGGGAAGTAGTCCTCATTCATGACAAGGGCCAGGAGCAGGTGGAAGTTGGGCCGTGGTGAGTTACGTATGGGGCAAGACAAGATCCCAAGAGTGGCTACTATAAGAACACCCCATAGCCAGCTCATGAGACCTGTAATTAAGTTATACCCTTTAGAGCTGTGGCAAGAGGCAAGGGAAATTAATCCTGCAAGAGAAGACATTTAGTCAAGCAACTCCCCGACCAGAAAGAGTGCTCAGATAGCTGCAGAAGCCAGCAAGGCATTGATAGGAACAGGACTATTGTAGCCAAATAATAATGCAGGCATGATTTTTTCTTGCAGGGAGTATGTCAAAACTTTAAAAGATGGATTTTACTTTTCTGAAAGTTGTGGTATAGTTTATGTATTCTTTCTAAATTCGTAAAGTGGAAATGCGTAATATGTAGAAGAAAGATATTATGTTTTGTTGTGTTTAGAGTTAGTTGTGAAAAACATTGTGTTTGGCTTGTTTCGTGTATTTAATTGTAAGTGTACGTGAAATAGTACTTAAAGTACCATTCATCGCCTGTTTGTGGAGGTAAAGTTGTTGGTCAAATGTTCCAGTGTTGCTCGGCAACGGTCGTGAAGTCAGTCTTGTTACAATTTTGGTGCAGTGTAGCTGTACCTAGGAAGGACTCAGGATTCAGCCATAGTTGTTGGTGCCTTCAAATCCACTTAAGTATTCCTTTTCATCCTAAAGTTCATTTATGGAGATTTCCCTTAAGAATATATATACTCATCTAAAAGATAATTTCTTAGGTGTGCTTCGGATAAAGACACGAAGTAAAGATTGGCGCTCACGCCAGTCCCAAACTCAATTCAATTAAAGATATTGAATGTGCAATTTAGACTAACCGTAAGTTTGTGCCATTTTCTTTCTTAGACCATACACAAAAGCAATATGGTTTGATCGTGAGTGAGAATAATATAGTTGAAGTAACCTGGTGTCATGGCATAAATCTTAGGCTACGATTAGGTTAGTGCATTCAAACCATTTAGGCTATATGATCACTTTACGATTTGAAATGCTATACTTATTCTGAAAGAGTCAGAATAATCTTGCACTATTCCCTGCCTTTTGTAAACATGGCCTAGCCACTTCAAGCATGAAAGCCTACCATACTCATCGACCAGCTACCCCCATTGCTTCTCTAATTCTGCTGTTCGATATCATATCCCTTGAATGTATATATATATATATATATATATATATATATATATATATATATATATATATATATATATATATATATATATATATATATATATATATATATATATATATGTACATATATATATATATATGTATATATATATATATATATATATATATATATATATATATATATATATATATATATATATGTGTGTGTGTGTGTGTGTGTGTGTGTGTGAAGCACATTATTGTGTGTATATATGTGTGTGTATACACACACACACACACACACACACACACACACACATATATATATATATATATATATATATATGTATATATATATATATATATATATATATATATATATATATACAGTATATAGTATATATTGTCATGAAGTGTACCAAGTACTTGGTTATTACACAACTAATCACAAAATCCAAAAATTTACCTCACTTCAGCCTGAACCTTCATAACAATACAATTACAATTGAACACTCTAAAGGTGATAATGAACCCTTTAAAACTTATCAGTTGAAAAATCAAACTAAGTTTTTCGAGTTGTGTGAGGTATTAAAATATACTAGATAAAAAAGGGCATCGCTCTATTAAACAGCCATAATTGTTTCCCTGGTCTTCATTCACTTCAATTAACTGAATGAGAACAAAACATGTCTATCACTTTGCCCAATGCACACCAAATAATATATTCATAGGGTCAAATTAAACACTGTGTTCAGAATTTTAAATACAAAAATTTATTTTTAAGTTCATTTATAATTAGAATTCACAATCTGAAGGGTTACCATTGAAAACAGCACAAGATTTAATGTCACTATATATATATATATATATATATATATATATATATATATATATATATATATATATAAAGGATCTTTCTCCTCTGTTGAATATTTTTAGTCTCTCACTTCTTACCTTGATTTCTTCTATGTGTGTCCTTGGCGCCTTGTTACCCCTGTGGTGTGATATTTCTTCAAGATGAATTATTTAAGTATTGATACCTCTCAAGAAGGCATATAGAGACGAGATCGGTAATTTCTTCACTTTAACGAGTACTTAGTATTATAAAGATCAGTACAAAATTACCAGGTTACAGTGGTATAAAACGAAATCACTCTAGAGTAATTAACTTGACTTAGTCTATATGGGGAACACGGAAGCGAGGGGAGATGTACTCTCCCTTAAAGGACACAGTTCTAATCTGCCCTCTCCTGTCGATCTCCAGCCTCTCGAACCCCTCGATTTCTTGTTATCTGCAATCTCCACCTCCTTCTAGTCCTATTGGAAGGATTTATCAGCAAGGCCTTCTCTTCAAATAGTTGACTGGAAGGACTGTAGTGGGTGTGATTCAAATCTCTCCTTAGAGGACTTAATTGGAGGTGATCTTAGGAGGGTGTGTGAAAGACCCCTCCCTAGCATGTTTGATTGGAGGGTGTTGAAGTACAACACTTTGTCCATCCCCCAATTTCCTGGAATTTCCATGATAACGCCTCCTAATGAAGGCGTGGTTATAGAGCTGGCTGCTGTAAGCCTTTTGGCTGTGCTGACTCATGATTTGGTTAACTTAATCGTGAGGCCATTACCTCCCACTTTTATGACCGTTTTTATAGCTTTAGCACGATATACTTGCTCACTGTTTTTGAGTTCATGCAAAATCCTGCCTCGATCAGCGTATTTGAATCCACGATAATTACAAAAGCTTTTAGGCATTATCACTGTGCTCTTTGCCTCTCTTTTTATTCTTACGTCTCTCTCCCTCTCTTTCTCTTTACTTTTTCTCTTTTCTATCTAATTTCCCTATATTCTCTACATACATATATACATATACATATTTCAACAACTATTACTATTACACACAACACATGATAAACAAAGGAGTAAATATATTGAAACTTTGGCACCTCTGTCCAGAGGAGGATGCTGGATTTCTTCCGCTGTTTATCCTTCTCACAACTGTGTGAATTAATTTCTTCTTGCAATGTTTCCTTCTACCATTCTGATCATTTCTCTCTCTGTTTCCAATCTTCTAATTTAATATTTTCCTGGCAATCTTGTCCCTTCATAAACCCTTTGTATAAGCTATAAATGGCTTCTCATCTTAGTTTGCTTCCCACTCCCAATGCAGGGCGCAATCACCAGAATCACCAGATTTTTTGTTATACTGTAAGTCCTCTGACTTCCTACTTAATGCCTACAACGGCATGGTAACTTTTAAATTGAATATAACAGAGCCTTTCAGCCGAACCACATGAGTGCCACACCTGGCACAGTGCCATTGCCATCCCCATTGGCAGTTGTTTGTGCCAGAGGAGTCACGCCCTCTGGCTGCCCTTTCGTTGTCCTATGGGGCTAAAGAATGAGCCTAGCCAGCTTCCATAGGCTAAGAAATGTATATCTGGTATATTAATCAATACTTTTACTTACTCTTGCATCTGACATTTATTTTGTTTGTGACTTGCCAAGTCCATGTACTTCACATACTTGGTTGTCCTTCATTGCACTTAGCTTTGTGCAGCAAGGCACCCATGTTATTAGTGCCACATCTGGCATTGTGCCGACACATACAAGTATCATGTCATCACCTAACCTAAGCCCATGATTACTTCCTTGTAATGCCTCCTCAAGGCACCCTAAAAGCATGACTTTGGACTGTCAAAGTAACCTTGTTAATTAAGTGCATGTCTAACCTGAAGTTTAATGCCATACTAATCCTATTATTGTTCTCCATGTTGTTACCTAGGTTCTTGAAATATTAATTCATAGCCCTTTTAATTTTGTATTTGCTATAATGCTGCTTTAACGTAATCACATGAGAGATATGTGACTTTAACTTGTAGCTTAACATAAACTACATAAAGTCCAGTTTAAAAATCAGTGATATGTACCTTGCTTTTGACTTACTTGCAGAATCAATTATTTTTCTGAAATGTAATGTTACCAGAAAGGGGAAGTAAAGAGTTATCAGTTTGTTCAGTTAAGTTCACTTAGTAGTTGACATATCCACCCAGTTCAAGGTGCAATTGTCAACTTTGTGGGGTAGCTATTAAGTGGGAAACCACTTCTGAAGCAAACCCAAACCTCCAAACTGCCTTGCACCTCAAAATAATGTAATTTCATACTGATACCTAACTGAGGAAAGGCGTGAGAAACTCAGCCCCTATGTAAATTTCTCTCCATGCTCCCCTATTGGTGCATCTGCTTATCTTTTCTAAAGATCTGGTGACTGCTTGAATTACCTATTTTCAAATAAAAGGCAAATGGAGACGAAGCCTGCCGAAAATCCGCCAGAAAGGTTGAGTTCCCCATAAAAACTAGCAAACATGGGCTGCCAGAAGTCACCAGGATTTGGGGAAGATCCCAACATAGAAAACGAGGTGACTGAACCGCCATCTTACGATCCCAGTGACCTCTGGCAGATGCAAGAAAATAAGCCCCCGAGGTCATATAAGGCGAGAAACAGCGGCCATTGCTCTCAGAAACACCCCGGTAGCAGACCCACACACACAGCCCCTTGCATGCTCCTTATTGAGCTTACCCCTCCACATGGTCACCTTTCGACCACCCAGTCGCATTACCTGTGCATTTTCTCATTAAACTTATCCCTCCAGAACTGGTAAAATTCGACGAGGCCCCTCCCTCACTCTGTTATAAGGTAACGTCCTGACTAGAGGTTTTTTCAACACTTACATATCTTAAATCTCCCACAGCACTTATTTTCTTCTGAAGTGTGAGTTATCACAAAGACCTGATTCACTTAGCTCAGTGTGAATTTGAACGCAAGTATATTGTACCAGAATCGAGTTATCTTGTCACCCTCTGTGCATCCCTTGATTCACCCGAAATCGTTATAATTATCCTTGCGTAACCGGTGGCATTATCAAATTGCAGACGGTACATCGGCTGTGGAAACATTGACTTGTCTTGTGCTTCTTGCAGTGAAAAGGCCACTGCAATCAATTCTTCAGTATCCCTTTCAAGAGTATTAATCATAGCCTATTAAATTTTTAAACAGTGATAGTATAACTAACCACGTGGCAGCCCCTGCTGGATCTGCCTATCATTCCCGTCTTCTGACTGACGTGTTTAATTGTAAATATATTCCATTTTAAGTAAAAATAAGTATTTATCTGCAAAGTCCCTTGTTGAAGTACGGCCCTCAGCCCAACTATTTTTTTCTATTAAGGTTCCTGCCTGACCTAGCAATTGCAGTCAAAACTCAAGGTGCTAGTATGCCCCTGTCTACGAGCTAGACCCTCAGATTGGACCCCTGAACAAGGAATACAGGAAGCCAGGTAAGAACTTAAAAAAAAAAAAAAAAATATATATATATATATATATATATATATATATATATATATATATATATATATATATATATATATATATATATATATATATATATATATATATATATATATATATATATATATATATATATATATATATATATATACACTGTGGAGTGGCATAGCTGTCGTATGAACACATATGATGATAGATTTGTCTTCGTGTTATCTATTTCCGATGTTGTATTTCATATATAATTACATCTTCAACGGCTCTAAAATAGATAAATTAGCAAAAAAACTCGAACATAAATTTTTTTATACTTAAAATTATACATTTTTTTCAATGTATAATTTTGAGCGTAAAAAAATTATGTTTGAGTTTTATGCTAATTATGTTCTTTTATCTATTTTAGAGCCCTTGAAGATGTAATATATATGAAAACATGAACGTCGGGAAATAAATATGTACAAGAAGACCAAATCTTAATTGCCCATCAGCATACGTGTTATATATATATATATATATATATATATATATATATATATATATATATATATATATATATATATATATATATATATATATATATGTTTAAATTTATGAAGGAAAGAGAAACGATGGAATGCTATGAGACCTTCTGACTGTTTGATTTCTTGTTTTGAGCTAATAGTAGCCGATAAGAAAATTAATATACCTATGTATTTTGAAAACATAACATCAACAAACGCAAAACCATTTTCGTAAGA
>NC_089771.1:10673610-10733610 GCF_040412425.1 Macrobrachium rosenbergii
CTGGGAATCCGCACACAAGAAACATATGCACTAACGAATTAACAGGAACTCACAAAGTCTTGTCTCTAGGTGGGGATGTTCTCACGTCTCATGAATATCTGACATATTTAATGCAAATACAATCCTCTAATCAGGATGTGCGCCAGACAACAGCTAAACACTCTCTCAAGGTTCTTTCCAATGGCTTTAGCCACACTTATTAATCAAACATCCACTATGTACTGTAATTCATAAAATACTTGTGACCTATGAGCTTTTCAGATGCTTGGCCACCACAAAGAAGTGCTGCCCCCAGTGCTAGGGAAATATCAATCATTTATGTTTAGGTGAGGGTTTACGTACAAAATTTTTTCATACACGAGAAATACCCCACTTAATGAAGAGTATGACAACAAAGGCCCCAGTCACCGATAAAGTAGCGATGAGGAGGTACTGATTCAGCATGGGGAAAGGTTTGTCTTCTGGCACTGGAGGAAGTGGTGGAATTGTGGTGATCACTCCCCTTAAAGAAGGCACTGGAACAACTTGATGTTCCCCATGAAGATGCCTCACAAAGATACGAGTGGTAGAGTTGAAAACACTCTTACCCAGTACTCAAAACTTCGATGTAACCAGTCTATGTGCTGCATTGAAGAGGCAGTATCCCCTCAGAAGAAATGTATTCAATGAATTATGGCACTGGACAGACATCTCACATCCCTGTTAGAACACCACGTTGAGAGTCTTCATAGAAGCCACCTTGTACTCATGTTGGAACATTTGAAAGTCACAGTCAGAAGGAGTCTAGTTATATACTAACATCTTCTCACATCCTAACCAGTCAATGTTTGTGAGAGTAAAGATACTACTGTCACAAATATATCTCTCATGAACTAAAACACATACTGACTTAGTTAACAGCTGGGGATTGAAACTAGTCCCCCAAAAGGTACATAGTCTCCTCACTATCCCATACTATTACAGAACCATTAAAACCACTAGGGAAAGGTCGTGTGATATAACTATGAAATGATGTCAAGTTACTAACTGGAATTTACACAAACAAACCGCTATCAGACACTTTCATTTTTAAAATCCCATAATAGCAATACAAATTCTCCTCAGTAAAATTGCCTGTGAACCATACAGATATGCTGCATTCATCAAAGTCGATTCTAAAGACCCAAGAGCCAAAATATCTCCAAAAACTCGCCCCTTAGAAGCAGCAACCACTGCCTTAACCTGTATTTGAATTTCCAATAATATGGATTCTGCTTCTTTCTCAATATTCTACAAGGTAGTTTGACAAGAAGACAAAACTATCGTAACATCTAAGTCTCCGCCCATCCTATCAACTGTGACCAATAACCCATTTAAAGACGTCCTTAATGTCTCAAAACCTCTCGTAACTTCTCATTACTATCTCGTAAAGTCATCAAAGTTTTACCTTGGCTAGCTAATTCTGCCGTTACCTGTTCAGTTTTCACCATATTAGCAATTGACGTACTAGCAAGCGTTCCTATGACCAGAACGGCTCTAATTAATAATGGCTGCCACCAAAATCTGTAACAATCGAGAGTAGATCTCATTGCTTAATTTTTGCTAAAAAGTCAAGAAGTCTCATCTATTGGTAGCTTGATAGTGACCACATCAAAAGTCTACTGGCAATGCACATTTGTACATACACACACTCATTCGCTCTCTCTCTCAGGTCTACAAGTGAAAAAAAAGTTACCCAAAATAACTAATTTGACAAAAATCTAACATAACTGGATTGCAAGAAACCAGAGATGAAATAAATCGAATACTAATGTTCACCAAATGATCAAACATATTACAGTACATCACATTCAACTAGTTATTCTTCCTAAATACTTTTCCCACAATAGATCAAAATAAGTCAAAGTCCAGTATATTCCCAATGATTACATTTTAACCTCCAAATCAGTGAAACATCTGAAGAAGTCATGCAAAACCCTTATTAAACAAATACCTAAAAATAAAGATATGGAAATTCCTCCCATGTTACTTATAAAGTGCACAGTGTGAAAATGGTCAAATTCAAGTGAGGTATATGTAACAGTCAAGGGGGTGACCTTTGAAAGAACTATGTGATGACCTGGCAGGGCGCTTCTGCTGTAGAGGCGGTGGTGTCAGTGGCAAGGAATGTCTGACGTATGCATTTGGGATCTGACGAATTCATTCGTGCTGACATTGAAAGTTTGCTCACTTAGATACAGAGAGCTATCTGTTCACGTTTTAAGCACATGGAAACAATATGTGTTCGTTTGGTCACTGAAGTAATGCACCGGAAATGTTGAGATTCCAGGGAGGTATGTGTGTGTGGGTTTGTATATGTGCGATCCCCATGATATATGATGGGAGGAACATTGACTCATGGGAGGACTTTGGCTTTGGTGGGGTGTGTGTGTGTGTGTGTGTGTGTGTGTGTTGCCTCGTGAGTGTTTAAAGAACACCACAGTGAAAATACCTTATATAGCGGCCATAGAAAGTGAGTACCATAACTCATGAACACTTGTATATTTTTTCCAGACTTTATACAGTGCTGCAGTGAAATCCTGTTGTGCCTTCTTTACACATTTTTCTGTTTTAACATGTATGTATGTACATTCATTGCAGGTTTTAATATAAAGATATATTTCTTTCTACAGGAATTCGAACATTGTCCTGGGAAGGACGAATGTTTGGAAGTGGTGTTTTTACTCTTACATATGATATGACTTTTATTGTGGTCTTTACAGCCTTGTTACTGTGTTTGATGACCAGGGTGTTAATCACTAGTATTGCCTGGCATAGAATCATTATCCTACTTGCTTGTGAGACAGTATCTCCTCTAGTTATGTGTGAATCACTCCATTTTTCGACCATAGCTTTTGTGGAATCACTTTCGTTAAATTTCTCAATAACGTCTAGTTTTGTATATTGGTGTCTCATTCAGTAGGCCTTTGTGTAAAGATAGGTGTAGTGAGTGTCTTATGAAGAAAAGAGAAGGGAACTGCTGACGCAAGAAAGAGCCACGTCTTAGAGTAACATCTCAAGAAAGGTGAGATGCTTAATTCTGTTCTTAAAACAGATACATTAATAAAAAGATGGCCTCGAACCCAGGCTGTTAACATATATGTTAAATGAAAAGAAGAATCTACAGTTTGGGAAATCTAAAATGTTTCCTACCTCCAAACAGCAATGTTGACAATTCTTAATCGACAGGTCTCAAACCACAGAGACTTCACTGAAGACTTCTAAGAATATTTGGTGTTGATCTTTGAATGACAATTTGTTTGATAACTAATCCCTTCACACCCTGGGACTCCGGCCAAAAGGAACATACGTACTAACGAATTAACCAGAACGTGGACATTTCTGGCAAACGAACTCACAAAGTCTTGTCTCTAGGCAGGGATGTTCTCACGTCTCACGAATATCTGACGTATTTAACACATATACAACTCTCTAATCAAGATGCATGCCAGAACAACTAAACACTCTCTCAAGGTTCTTTCCAATGCCTTTAGCCACACTTATTAATCAAATATCTACTGTGTACTGTAATTCATAACATACTTGTGACCTATGAGCTTTTCATATATATATATATATATATATATATATATATATATATATATATATATATATATATATATATATATATATATATATATATATATATATATATATATATATATATATATGAATGTACAAGAGTGTCTAGGTACTCGTATATTATGGGAAAGACATCTGACTGAACGAATTTTCTAATATATGCAGATTTTTTTAAAGGAAATGATATACTGAAATGATTGGTCCTTTAGACAAATGGGATTTTCTAATACATGGAAATACTCTTTGACAGAAAAATATACAATACTGAATGGTCTTTTAGTTCCCCAGCGAGAGAATCATGAATTAAACATTGTTGTTTCATCACAGTACGGTCACAGAAACCTCTTCATTATCACATCAAAGCCCTCACATTTACTTCGTCCTTTCCTTTTCATTATATCCCTCGCCTGCTTTCATTACAATTTGCTCAGCTCAGTAGTAATTGTTTATATCCATGAAATTATGATTAGTCATACAAAGGAGATCTGGTCTAGAACGTTTTCAATAGGCTTCAGAATTTTCATACTGTGTATGTTTGGATGTAATTAAGGTTAATGGCCTCTTCATTAACTAGTTCGACTTCCACTTACAGGACAGAGAGAGAGAGAGAGAGAGAGAGAGAGAGAGAGAGAGAGAGAGAGAGAGAGAGAGAGAGAGAGAGTCAACAGGCAAATGGTAAACTGCTTGATTAGAAGATTCAGCTTAATTGATTCACAAAACATTAACCTTTATTTTTTTTTCGTCACTGACGCGAAAGAGGCTTAATGAATAATTTTACATAATGAGCATAATTTATCGAAAGGTGAATTCGCAAAATTTTTCCTCTAAAAGGAAATTGGGCGAAAAATATTGCGGTTAGAGGAAAAATTTTGCGGTTCTTTTGTAAATATGCCTCGTAAGCAATTTTTTCCACTTTTTTTTATCAATAAAGAACCTTTTTCTGTAAGCGTCTGGGATACAAAAAAATGAAAGTATGATTCTCAAATGAATTTCCAGATTTTCAGTTTGAAAAATTAGATTAGTATTTCTGTTCGAACTGAAGAAAAAGTAGAGAATATTTCTCAAATGGTGAGTGATTTTGGCTGAGCAACTTAATGATTATGAGATGTATTTTGAAAAAGAAATGTGAAAATACACAGCGCATTTGCGTGTAATTATAATTAGAATGTCAATACTTTTACAGTCTTGGAAATAGGAAAATTAACTTTTTAAGAAGGTATAAGTAATTTCTGCTGAAGGATAACCTTATACGTTATAATTACATTCGGCTCACAGGGCATGTAATTTATTTTCATATAAATATGAAATATCTTTATTCCCATGAAAATGAAATTAAGACTTAGCTTCTGTCATTAGGGATATGATGTAATATATCATAATTCTATATTATCAATAGATATGATGTTCTTATCCATCTGTTTAAAACGAATTTCGTTTTTAAGTGCTTAGCGAATAATAATGTTTAAAAAGTAAATAATTTTGATATCTGTCATTAACACTATGAAGGTTGTCAAGCCTCATTCTAATGAATTCTTAAAATATTTTTAACTCTATCTATACTTTGTTTTTGAATATTATCAGACCAAGGTCTTGTAACTGCTTCGGTTCTGTCGTGACGCTGACATTTAATTCAATTTAGTACGAGGATAAATTTATCAAAAATTTTTAAATCTTAGAATTTGTTTACTTTTATTATATCCGACGCCGCTTCAGTGACAATGAAATATTTCCTGTATGAAAATGTATCACTTATGAGTTACGACACTTTTAGAAGATACCTCATCGATTTTCACTCTACAAAGAGTCACCCTACTGAAAGGAAGGAAGAAGGACCGTCTGCGTTCGAATCCCAACTCACCCTCGTCTTTCCGAAACAGGGAAATCATGACACACCTGAAATTCCGAATTTATGTCGCCCGAATCAATACGAGTGAATAATTCTATCTCGTACGCTTGGGAAAAGCAGCAGGTCTTTGGGGCGAATGTTGGGGGTTGGTGGTGGTATTGATGAGGGTGAGGGTGGGGTGAGGGAGTGGTGGGGGAAGGGATTTGAGGGTTTCTTTAAGGAATTTGTCAGGGAGTTGGGGTTGGTTATGGAGCCGAGTGGACGAAGTCAAAGGATTTCCACCACGACCCCGTCTGGAGCAATGCTCGAGTATTTGGTTAGCTTGATTACCAGCTCCTTCTTAGAAGCTGGGGAATCTCTCTCTCTCTCTCTCTCTCTCTTATCTAGCTAACTTCTAGGAAATTTCTCATTTCAGTTAGCTTATAGTGGGCACCAAAATGGCGGGCGATGCAGCAGTGAGAATATTTTGAACCAGATAATAGCCATTAGTACCCTTAGGTGTCTAGGCCTCCTTTCTCCCCCCTAAAATCGTTCGATCTGGGGAACAATGCAAACCCCCTTCTCACCCCCATCACGTGATGTGGGAGTAGTTAGGATGGGAAGGGTTAATAGGCATAGTGGGACTAGCCGCCAAGTAGGACTTTAATCTTTACATGCTTAACTTTAAGAAATCTTTTCCTCTGCCCTCTTTGCTGGTTGTCTTGACGTGTTTGCAGACAATGTCGACCTAAGATGAGGCCCCTACAAGACGCCGCTGGGTTTGGAAGAGCAGACACATTCTCATCTCAGTACTGGGTGGAAGTCTATCCCCCATCTTCCCCTCTTAAGCTGGTTGAAACTATCTTCGATGAATGGCCGAGTCGACTGTTTGGCGCCGCAATTATTAGACAAGGTTCTTACATTGCAAATAGTCAGTAAGCCAGCCCTTCCCTTTCTACTTAAACCCCTTAAATTTCCCATTCCTTTAAACTTTACCTCCTTCCTCCACAAAGCAATTTTCCCTTGTTAAGAGTACTGCTTCGGCCTCCCGCATCTCGCCCATAATGTACCTTGAATTTCAGTAAAGATCCCGTGATAATCACCTAGTTATCCCTTCCCCAGTGCAACTTAAGGGCAAATTAGGCTAAGTGATACAAGTGTTTAAATTTTCTCTTTGTGTGATTGCTAGCACGTGTTCCTTGTGTTTAAAACCCAATCAATTATGATCCCCATACTGTGCTTACATGAGTTCCTTATTATCAGCTGGGCTACACAGTGGTTAGTATTTAAAATGTGCAATGTGTAACATTTTATAGGGGGATTCCATTTCCTTCAGTGTGTGCTGCCATTCTAATACAGAACCTCTCTTACAGGAGAGACCCGCCGCTCCATTGCACTCTGTGTCCGATAACCTGACTGCCATTCAAATCCTGAAACTATTCCTGGTCGCAGTCCTATTTCTGAAGTCTGTTGTGGCCCCGCCAAATTTTATATGAATTATTTTCCCCATCCTGGAGTTCAATCCTTCGCAGCATAATTAACTAAGAACCTTTTAATGTAATTTTGGCCTAACCAAGTTATTATTCTTATACAAGAATAATTGTACTATACATTGGCCCCTTATTAATCCGCTTGCTTGTTGCCAATCACGGCATTTTTGCTCACTGTGTACAATTAATGAGCTTGCCCATTGGGCACCATTTTGCATTCTGTTTGTCTCCTTGCTTAATTGCTAAATCTCTGTAAATAAACCCCTTTAAATTGTAAAAGAATTCTAATTCTAATGGCGACCTTAATCATTTATGTGTAAATCCAGGGAAAATCTAAGGTAAGTTTTCAAATAACTTTTCCTTTGTTCATAATCTGGGCTCACTTGGTTCCTTGGCAGTCATAATTTTTAAATTTGTTCAATTCTCTCCCCAACCAAGACGACCAGTATATGACAATATATATATATATATATATATATATATATATATATATATATATATATATATATATATATATATATATATATATATATATATATATATATATATTATACTCCAAAAACACAAATTCACTGCAGAGGTCCTCCGTGGAAATATACAGTATACACACACACACGTACATACATACAGACTGTATACAGTGTGTGACTCTCTTGAAACTAATAGCCACAAAACCTCTTAATTTTAGGATTTCAAAACATGTTTAGTATGCTTTCATCTACTGGAAACCTTGGCATTTGAAAGCAATGAAGATAATCTCACATGTTTTTCGAACCCACATGGTCAGAAAGAAGGCTGAGGTGAAATGCTAGACAGTTGCAAAACGAAAGAGCTGTGGTTTAGCTTTTGCACAACTACTGCTATTTCGTTGTCATCTCAGGCCAAGTAACGAACAAAAATATTGAACAACTAATAAAAAACAAACACAAAAAGGAACAAGTAATAAGCAAACAGAAAAAACTCAGCATTACTTGAATACTATACTTCAGGAAAATGTTTAAAAGTTATTTTAATTTTACGTGGGCCTAGAACACTGAGTCTGTTGAGCTTGATGGATGAACAGGTCCTCCACTACTCACGTTTTGGTGGCCCAGCCATTCACCTTCCTGCTGATACATTTATGTTCTCTGAATTCACTCCATTCGTTTAGATTCAGGGCAATTCACAAAAAAACTACTGAATTTACAATGGCCATTACATCATTGCAAAATGCCAAGGGATAAAGGTTCGTATTGAACTCAACCCTACAGCGGTCTATTTGTGGTTAGTGATGCAGTTACCACATCTTATCATTCTCTCTCTCTCTCATTGGAAAGGTGACGACTGATATGTTTGGCGAACAAGTGAGCCGTTGAAGAACCGAAGAAGGAAAACCAAAGAATACGGAAGGTGGGAAAGAATGACGTCATCACCAGATGGCTCTTCTTCTTGTTCTTCTTCAACTTCCTGCTGATAGATTTATGTCCTCTGAATTCACTCTACTCGTCTGGAATCAGGGCAATTCACTAAAAAAACTACTGAATTTACAATGGCCATTACATCATTGCAAAATGCCAAGTGCTGCCAATTTTTGAAACGTCAGAGAGAACGTCGCTGGTGAACATATGACGCAGACCAAAACAGACGTACAAAAGTGCATAATTTGTGAATAAATCAACTCATTTATAAATTCAAAGAATTTAGGAATGAGTTGGCTCGGATTCATGGCAAATTATAAAAAGCACTGTCATTTTAAGATTAAGCTGGCCTTTTCCAGCACGGCCCCGTCCGTACTCATACGAGAAGCCAATAAAAACATAAAAGGGGCAGGTCACTTCATTTTGCTAGAACTTCATTGGCTGTAGCTATAGCTGAACATTTCAGCTTCTGAACCATTTCAGATGAGTTACTAGTCAAGTTTAATGGCATTTTTAGATCATAGCACGTTTAAGGTTATGAAGTAAAATGGAAGCAAAGAAGATGGAGTGATTAACGCAGATATGGATTGAGGAAAAGTGGCTGATTCATTTAATTTATAGAAGCAAATGTAACATATGAAGATGTGAAAAAATAAGTGAATCTCAAAAAAATAGGTGAAGCAAGGGAAGCAAAACGAGCTCTGAAAAATATTTGACAGAGATGTGCCTATGAAAGGGTAACATGAAATGTATGAAGGGATTGTGAGGCAACTCTCCTTTAAGGAAGTGGAGTGAGGGGACTGACTGTGAATGAGAGGAAAATGTACGAAGTTGAGAAGACGAATGATTTACATAATGTATGTTGAATAAGAAGGCCTGAAAGACTGAGAATGTAGCAATACAACAAAAAGTATAAAAAGGCTAAAATACGATAATATGGACAAGTGTATTTGAAGCTGGCCACGTGGAGGCAATGGAATAAAAAAATGATGGCGTAAAAGGCTATAATTCGTAAATCCTGGGAGAAAGGACAAGGAAATTAAAATTGAAAGGAAAATGAATACAACCCCGAGCTAGCCAAGCCCGGTAAGGAAATCAAATAAAGAGAAATTAATGACAGACAATACGCTTACGCAGCAAGTGTTTGCGTCAATCAGTGAATAGATAGAGCATAAGGCCCACCGTATTTGAAATTAAAAGTAGTGCCAACACAAATATGAATAAGAAAACTTGCAAATATGAGATGATTATATACTGATCATTACGATACTTTCAGTGTGTGTGTGTGTGTGTGTACGTGTGTGTTTGTGAGAGAGAGAGAGAGAGAGAGAGAGAGAGAGAGAGAGAGAGAGAGAGAGAGAGAGAACAACCTCCCCAAAACTAAATAACCTGGTGATACGCCACTGAGGGAACATTGCAAATCCAACTCGGTCGACAGACAAACGCAAACATGATTATGAATGGATATGTTTTTCAGGGTCTCAGTTTGGAGGGCAGAATATTTTAAGCAATTGAACGCGCCTCATTTCTATCAGAACCGAGGGAAGAATTAATTAGATTTCGACTCCGAATCCGCCTGGACCTACAATGATCTGATTCCATTGTTGGTTTGGTTATTGGATTCTCATTCAACCTTTGTGG
Source organism: Macrobrachium rosenbergii (assembly GCF_040412425.1). Classification (NCBI taxonomy): domain Eukaryota; kingdom Metazoa; phylum Arthropoda; class Malacostraca; order Decapoda; family Palaemonidae; genus Macrobrachium; species Macrobrachium rosenbergii. Next base: position 10,683,564 of record NC_089771.1, read on the forward strand.
CATTGTATGTGTAAGAGAGGGCGCTGAGTGCCGTTTCCGTCGGTCTATGTCGGCTTGAATTCCACAACGGAAGAGTATTTTTGCTATTGTGCGTCTACGATTGCTTGTTAGGGCGTGTAAACTGCTACGTGATGTCTTCGACTGGAAGCAAGGACTCCATGCAAATTTTACTTTTTTTTTTTTTTTTGCAAATTCTATAATTGCAAACCAGAGCCAAATAAATGTGACTGACGGCAGCACCTTGGTTTACACAAATCAACATGACTGAAAGAACAATTTCTAGTCCTATGCCCCTCTTCATTCATCTTATCACCTTAATAAAATGCATCGGGGAATCTGTACGTATATTTCGATACTTCGATATCTTTTTAAAGGAGTTGGTTTTACGGGCTGTCACCTGAATACGCTTCCTTTAAAAAGAGAGATGAGTTTATTGCAAAGTTGATGGAAGTATCTAAGCCATTATCTGTAGCTTTTGGTATTGTTGCGTTCAAGTTCCACGGACTGCAGGTATATCCAGGAATGCCCCCGTCTTCTGTGATTACCTAATTCTTGAAGCAATTCTTTATTTTTGATAAATCAATTACTTTCGTCATACAATATGGGAACAGGAAATACTTTTGAAGCATATGTATGCTGGAAAATATTTCACGAACGGATGAACAAAATTTGATTCTGGTGAGCATTCAAAAAAATCTGACAGTCTTTCAACACAAAAAGCATGCCAAATCTTCATCAGTTACCAGAAAATGTTAATCACCAGGAATAAGTCACCCGACTTGTTTTCACATAATTTCCTCATAAGCCATTTATCCGTCCTTAAAAATTCTTATCAGAACTGAGACAGATGCGAGAACACGTCACCTTTACCCGAGACTCGCTTTTACTTTGTGTCGACGAAGGGCTAACGATTTGTCACCATGCAGACTATATCATTCGTCTCTTAATTATTCTAGGGCCACAGGAGACGAGTATTTCAGCACACTGGATTTCGTACAATAAAATTAACGAATAATAATAAGTGCCATTAGTTCAGTGGTGCACCGGATTCACTGACTTTCTAGTATCCTTGGGGGAAAGCATGTATTCTATAGAGAGCTCTGGTCTTGTTCGTAAAATTATTAACCTTCTTTGATTATATATAAACGTGATATTCAATAAAGTCAAAATGGTATTTCAGCTTGTTCCATTTGGATTCTTTCTATACTATTTCAGTTAAAAATTAAACATCTCTCCAAGTCTCTCTCTCTCCTTCTCTCTCTCTCTCTCACACACAACGGAATGCAGTCAATTTTTGTACAGCTCATCCAGCTAAGCCAAAACCTCTGTAGGTTAATGATGTACTCCAGACAGCCCCTTCCAAGCCTTTTCATCAGAGCAACTTGCTACTGCCAGAGAAAAGAAAAAACAAAACAATGGTCTCTGAGCTCTTGCCTCTACAAACTGGTGTCTTTTTTTTTTTTTTAATGAAAGAACGCTTTTCTAGGCCAGAGCAAACAACGTTCTAAACAAAACAATGACTTCAGTGAGAAACGAGCTTATTATTTCTCCCCAGTTCATTAAGGCGAACGTTTCCCCTCTGCAAACAAGCTGGTACTTTCCGTAAGTTGCACTTACGTGTCACGCGGAACGTTTTGCTCCTTTACATTCATTCACAGTTTTCTCTCTTCATTAAGTTAATTCAGCTGTTTAGTGAGTTTACTGCTTGCATAACTTTGATAAAATTGATCCTCCGATGACCAATGAGTTGACAGAAAGCAGCAGCTTTTGAAAATTGCTCCATGCGAAGGAAAACATGTACTGGGCTTTGCTTATGAACTGGTTTTCACGTAAGTTTTTGAGTAAAAGGGACATTTCACTGGATATTGCACTTAACTATGTCAAGCTGTGGTTAAAAAATAACCACTCGGTACAATCTACAACTCTGTGCATATATTCCACAAGGCCTATTTAGATAATATCTTAAAATATAAATATGTGCTCCTAAGGAAGAATCTCATTAAAGATTCACGCTTTTCTTAGTAAGTTAAGTAACGTAATACTGCTCTCGTACTTCGCTGGCTTCCCAGCTTTAATAACATGAGAGTTGTACAAAATCTCGTGATACTAAATACACCTTACTGGTTTGTATAAGAATAAAGGCGCACACATATATTTAAACAAATACAAAACCCAATACAATCAGACTTGAATAACTTACCAAAACGAACCAACTACATATATCCTGGGAACTACAATTATTTATTTTAAGTGATAGTATTGATTTTATCATACATTTATTCACTGCCTCAGATTACTCTACAACAAACAAAATACGATGTTTCTGAACCGTCCTATGATTAATACAGCCAACTGATTATACGCCGATAAAGTTTGATATCATACTTCAAAACTAAACGGTTTCGTAGTCACAAACAAATTTTGAAGTGGTTTCATCTACAATAACCAGTCTTTATTCGAAATTGGAAAATATAAACTCAGTTTCCAAATATTTACTCTTACGAAACAGGAAACCACACCGGAAATAGCCACCCTCAGCAAAAATAAAAAATAAAAAATAAAATGAAAATAAAAACACTGACAAAAACCACTAAATTCCGAATTTTGCTCAGTGCCGTTTTAATGGCCCGAGGGAAAATCGGGGGACATACTACACATATATAAAAAAAAAACTAAGCTGGGCTGGAGATTTTGCGAATCTCGAATTCAAGAAATACACAACGGCAAAGAACGAAGGCCGCCAAAGGAACAGCATAAAGCACTACTCTAATGTACGCATGAGAAAATGCACTTAAGCTGACAAACATCAATGCATACGCACCTCTCAACCTCTCTCTCTCTCTATGTCGTACACACTTATATATATGCATACACGCATGCACACACATACATATTTTTTCTTCTATATTCAAGATTTTCTCGGAAAGGTGTAGCTCCTGAGAAAATCGAGGCAGTCGTCATCTCCACATTGCTAAAAGCTTTAAATATCAAATCGGGTATGAGCCCCATTTATGAAACTTTCCTACCAGTAGCCTCATACATCTCTTATACACCTACACAAAGGAGTCATACATCTCTCATACACCTACACAAAATAGTCTTACACCTACACAAAATAGTCATACACCTGCACAACACAGCCATACACCTCACACACCTACACAAAATATTCATACACCTCTCATATACCTACACAAAGCAGTCCTACACCTCTCATACACCAACGCAAAACAGTCCTACACCTCTCACACCTACACATAATATTCATCACCTCTCATACACTTATACAAAAGTCCTACACCTCTCATACACCTACACATAATATCCATCACCTCTCATACACCTATACAAAAGTCCTACACCTCTCATACACCTACACAAAACAGTCCTACACCTCTCATACACCTATACAAAACAGTCATAACCCCTCTCTTACACCTACACAAAACAGTCCTAAGCCTTTCATACACCTATACAAAACAGTCATACACCTACACAAAATATTCATACACTTCTCAAACACCTATACAATAGTCCTACACCTCTCATACACCTACACAAAACAGTCATACACCTTTCATACACCTACACAAAACAGTCCTACACCTTTCATACACCTCTACAAAACAGTCATACACCTCTCTTACATCTACACAAAACAGGCATACACCTTTCATACACCTGTAAAAACTCATACACCTCTCATACACATACATAAAATATTCATACATCTATACAAAACAGTCCTACACCTGCCATACACCTTCATAAAACAGTCATCCACCTCTCATACACCTATAAAAAAGTTATACACCTCTCATACACTTCACAAAAGTCATACACCTCTCATGCACCTACACAATAGTCATACATCTCTCAAAACACCTACACCAAACAGTCCTACACGTCTCATACACCTATGAAAAGCTCCTACACCTCTCATACACCTACACAAAACAGTCCTCACCTCTCATACAACTACACAAAACAGCCCTAAACCTCTCATACACGAACACAAAACAGTCCCACACCTCTCATACAACTACACCAAACAGCCCTATACATCTCATACACCTATAAAAAACTCATACACCTCTCATTCACCTACACAAAACAGTACTGCACCTGTCATACAACTACACAAAACAGTCCTACACCTCCCATTCACCTACACAAAACAGTCCTACACCTCTCATATACCTATACAAAACAGTCCTGCACCTCCCACACCTACACAAAACAGACATACACCTCTCATACACCCTTACAAAACTCCTAAACCTCTCATACACAACACAAAAAAGGCCTGCACCTCTCATACAACTACACAAAATAGTCCTACACCTCTCATACACCTACACAAAACAGTCCTACATCTCTCATACACCTACAAAAATCAGCCGTGCACCTCTCATGCACCTACACAAAACAGTCATCAGCAGTGGATTTTAAAGTTCTTGTCCTATACATCTTCCACACCATCTGTACAGCCGTGTCTAGGTTTTAATCTCCGTATTACACTTCTGAATTAAACACTCTTCTTACCAACATACCGTACTCCACTTTTCCCACATGGCCAAACCCACTTCAGGCTGATTCACCCTTCTACCTCCACCAACTTTTTATTTTTTACCAGTTCTTTTACATATTTAAACTTTTCATCATTCAAAGTCTCTACCTTAACATAATCTACACTAAACAATTCATCTTCAGTAATTAAAACTGTTTTATTCTCATTCAAATTCAACATCCACACTTCACTTCTATAACGAGGTGATGGCCCAACATTCCTTCATCTGTTCCAATCATGGCTTCAGTAGTCTCTACCTTCATCCTTTATATTTACTCCCATATACCTATATGAATCGACCGCTTCCCTTCTCCCACCATCTATATTAACATTTATTGCTCCATCTTCCTTGCTTCCACGTATAATCATAATCTCACTCTCATTCACAATTACTCTCTTATCTTGCAAACACTTTCAGAATCTTTCATTAGTATCGGCAATTTCTCTTCGGTATCTCTAATCAGGACAGTATCATCTGCAAGCATCAGACATTCCATGACCTATTTTCTTATCCCTCAGCGTTGCACCCACTTCTTATAAACTTTCTCTGACTCTTGCATTACTCTGTCCATAAAGATATTAAAGAGTTATGGAGACAAACATAACTTTTGTTTCAGACCCGCTGCCACACCAAAATCAATCATCAATCACATATTCTGACACATCCTTCGCTTTTATCATAAAAACTTCAGTCCCTCTTAACAACTTATATCTTTTATACAAAAGAATCGCCAATACCCTCGACATTACCACTCTATCGGTTGTAGCATAACCTTTACCTAGATCTGCGTATGCCCAGTGCACCTTTATTTATTTTGCCTTGAATCTTTACACATAACTTTTTCACAACAAAAAGTGTTTAAATTTTCTCTTTGTTGATCCACAGACCCTCTTCCTTGTTTAATTATAATTACCATTTTGCATTCTGTTTTGTCTCCTGCTTAATTACATCTTCTGTAAATAAACCCTTTATATTGTAAAGAATTCTAATTCAATGGCGACCTTAATCATTGATTATATAAATCCAGGGAAAATCTAAGGTAAGTTTCAAATAACTTTTCCTTTGTTCATAATTCAAGCTCACTTGTCTGTTACAGTCCTAAAAGCAAAGGTGAGTCAACTTCCCCAACTAAGACGACCAGTTTATGTCAATATATATATATATATATATATATATATATATATATATCTTTTTAAAAACACCAACAAAGGGTGAACGGAATAAGAGTACCTATAAATAGAAATTCCAAGTTGCTTGTAATATACATCGAGTGGGATAGGCTTTTAATGTACCAAGGAGTCACCTGTGTATGGATGTGATCTGATGGATGTTGTGAAAGTTTACTTTATAGGAATTGCAACATTTATTCGTCAGTGAAAGATGAATTATCCTCATATTTGTATTCTTTAATATATATATATGTGTTTTTATATATATATGTAACAACCAAGTTTTTTACTTTCCTCTATAAAATTCAATTAATTTTCTGTTAGCTTTATGGATATTAGACGAGAATGACGTTACTGCATTTCTATTTTACTAATTAGTCCTAATGAAAATTTCCTGTCTTGCACCATCCTCACCGCACTGAAAATCCATGCCTCATAGAACATATATAGAAGAACTGAAACAGTATATACCAGATCATATTTTAAAAAATCTATTTATATGTATTTCTTCATCTTAATAAATGATATATATTGCGTAATGTGCAACAACTATACCTAGCATGAAAGAATAGAAAACTAAATATATATCACTAAATCATTACAGTAAAAATATGTTTTAGTTTGTGCATATATATTTAATTTTATTCCAGGATTTATTATAAAATGTATATACTTATTTAAAAACTATTATGTATGCGCGCATTTTAAAAAACATTAGTAAATAAATATATACATAGATATACATTACGTCTGTAATCAACGGATAGGTTTGCTGAAAGCAAATGGGTGTTACAGACTAATACACACATAAACAAAGCCACTCCAACATCTTCTTCTAAAAACATAACAAACACCCACACGTCTCGAACTGTCGACCTACCCGGTAGCCCAGTTCTCCTCGCTATTGGGAGAAAGGGAGCTGGGATTTGTAACGTACACATTCGCTACCGGGGTCTAAGCGATGTCAGGCAGGGCAGCCGATCGAGGCTACGGCCTCCCCCACTGCCAAATCAAAGTCCTTCAAAGAAGGCATCGTGCTTACCCCCATATAAAAATGGGAAAAAGCACGTTAAAAACGAAGAAGAAGAAGATATATATATATGTGTATATATATATATATATATATATATATATATATATATATATATATATATTTATATATATACACATATATATATATATATATATATATATATATATATATATATATCACCATACATTTTTTTATTAGTTTAGAGGGGAGGTTTAGGAGGGTGATACCTTTCCGGTTTCAGTTTTCTGCCATGGTTCGTATATGTTCAGGGGCATATGTACAGGCGGCGTCTGACTTTTCTTGGTGGTCACTCATCTAACCACCAAGGCTTCAACAGAAAGAGAGAGAGATAGGGTTTCATCTTGTTTCATATGAATGCAAGCAAACATTTACAGTAGGCAGAATGCTAATTCACTATTTTATTTAATAACGATCGATTCCAGGTGGAGGAAGATTATATATATATATATATATATATATATATATATATATATATATATATATATATATATATATATATGTATATGTATATATATTCATAAATCTGTATAATCAATATAAATATATTATATATATTTACATATATACATATACATATATATATATATATATATATATATATATATATATATATATATATATATATCAATGTTTGAGTACTGTGAGCTGAGAGAATGTACTCGTGAATAAGTCTGTTACAACGCGTGGTAGTGTTCCTAACATGAAACATTTTTGTCACTGTGCGCAGTGCTATTTAGTTGCATGTAAAAGAAAAGAGAATTGCAAATGGTCAGTATCACAAGTACTGTGTTTACAAGTGAGCAATGTGTATTCTCATTGCTCACATAAATCTTGCTCCTATACATGTCATAATTTTCAAACGAAGAACTTGGAAAAATTCCTCCCCGAGAGAGTGTCCTTTGCAGCGTCCCTTCGATCCCTATCTTCAACCCCTTTGATTCTTTTTACTGTACCCCCGTTCATATTCTCTTTCTTCCATTTTACTTTCCACCTTCTCCTAACAATTGTTTCAGCGCTGAATGACCTCATAGGTCCCAGAGCTTGGCCTTGGCCTAAATTTTACATTCAATTCCATTCCATTCCAAAAAGGAAGGTATGAGTTGATACAATATTGTTTCAGACCAAAAATACCTGTAACAATCCAAGTTGTTTCACGGGGTGGGAGACCAGTTACGTGAGGTTTTTCCAGTTCTCCTCCTAATATATCCTCTTTAGCAGATGCGGTTCAACAGGTTATTCGAAGTTTAAAAAGCATAAATGAAATTTTTGCTCATTGTATTTGCAGATTTCTAAGAGATGTGCCATATAATGCAGGCATTTACCTCTTGCATACTTACATTATTTCATTATATACTCGTATTGTACCTTCAGAAAAGAATGAACTCATTCAAGTTTGAGATGTTATTGGATGAAATTCTGAACCTCGTTTTAATTATACTGTATAATACACACTAAAAGTAGAACTTCGTATTCTATAAGATACCCTGTTTTTGTTTGGAAATGATAAGGCACCATCATCATTATTTCATGAGTTCGTGGTTTTAGATTCCCAATTATGTAATGATATATTCATGCAGCTCTTGATGTCTGCATTTACTGGGATATACTAAAACCACATCATCATGTATTATACAGTCCCCTCTAGCTTTTCCTTCGTTGACCATTGTTACTTTAACGCCAGTTTTAATCACTCTCTCTCTCTCTCTCTCTCTCTCTCTCTCTCTCTCTCTCTCTCTCTCTCTCTCTCTCTCTCTCTCTCTCAGATAGAGTATATAACCTCCGAGAGAAATAAAGAATATAAAGTGTATGTCTGTATTCTTATTTGTTAAGATATATAAATATATGTATATATATGTGTTTATATATCTTAACAAATATGTATCTTATATATATAGATATATATTTACTGTATATATATATATATATATATATATATATATATATATATATATATATATATATATATATATAAGAATAACCAGTACTTGAGGAAACATTCTTTATTGCGACTAGTTTCGAGGTTCTAACACACCCCATCATCAGGCATCTAAAATAACAAATAATTGTTATAGGAGCAAGAATGGGCACCAGGTACTTGGAAAGTTTGTAGTTGAAGGTACCTATAGCTGACATGATGGGTCGTATGGGACACCCAGTTTTATGCACCTTTGGCAAAACCATATAATATTCCTGGTCTGGAACCTGTTGTATAAAGATCTGAATAAACACCATCATCAATGGAATTTTCTGATTTCAGTCTTGCTCCTATAACAATTAATGAGTACACGGTTAAAGATACATTTACTTTGTTAAAGAGATAGGGAGTAAAGTTTTGATAATTGTGTTATGGCAAGCTTTGATGTGAAGTCACTGTTCACGAATATACTTTTTTAGTTGAAAACCATTGACATTTGCATTAATAATTTATACAGTGATTCTGATAAAATTCTATATTTTACAAAAACTCAACTTCATAAACTTTTATCTCTAGCAGCAACCGATTGCTTTTTCATCTTCAATGAAAAGGTTTATAAGCAGAAGGATGGGGTTGCCATGGGGAAATCCACTGGGTCCAACGTTAGCTAATGCCTTTCTTGCATATCATGAGGTTAGGTGGTTGAACAGAATGTCCGGCATCTTTCAAACCACTTTCATATAGACGCTATGTAGATGACACTTTTTTAATTTTCAGATCTCCCACGCACATTCCTTTGTTTCTAGAGTATTTAAACTCGAAGCATGAAAATATCACATTTACGTCAGAAATAGAGACTGATGGAAAGCTGGCCTTTCTGGATGTTCTCGTAAGCTGCAAAGATAGTGAGTTTCATACAGAGGTGTATAGAAACCAACTTTCACCGGACTCTCAACCAAATTTTCATCTTTTATACCTATTAATTTTAAGAGGAACTTAGTGAAAACTTTAGTGACTAGGGCATTCCAGATTTGTTCCAATTATTTTAGCTTACATTTTGAATTTTCTTGTATCAAAGATATTCTTTTTCATAATGGATTCGGTGCTAAATTTATTGACACATACATTGGCAAACAACTCCAAAAGCTAATGGATCCACGTCCCCCAAAAGTGACAGTAAACAAAGCTACAATTTATTTTTCCTTGCCCTACATGGGTAAAAGCAGTTTTTCCTTGAGAAACCGTTTATGTAAATTACTATTGGAATTTTACCCTCAAGTTAGTCTCAGAGTCATATTCAGGCCTAAAAATGTAATACAAAGTTTTTTCAAGTTCAAAGACACGGTGCCCAAAGACCTACAGTCATCTGTAGTCTATAAGTATACATGTAGTTGCTGTAATGCAACTTATATTGGTAAATCAAAGCGCCAGTTTCGGGTCCGTGCCTTTGAACACCTAGGCCGATCAATTAGAACAAACAGGCCACTTAACAAACAACCATTTAGTGCCATTCGTGAGCACTGCCATCAGCATGACCATCCTCTGAGTATAGATTCTTTTTCTATATTAGCCAGTCGTTCTAGTGATGTGGAGCTAACCACAATTGAAACATTATACACCATCATTGAAAAACCATCACTCTGTAATAATGAACGGTCAGTTGAGTTGCTTTGTTTTTTTAATTCTGTGTCTATCTTCTGTAACTATCTTTGTATTTGCCTTGTATTCCTCTCTTGCCTCTTGCTATAGGTTAAACGGTACTGTTCAATTTTAATTCTTGATAGTTAGTTCTGATGTTTAATTTTATTTCATTTTAATGAGTGTTTTTTCTTTCATTGTATTTATTTGTTATTTTAGATGCCTGATGATGGGTTGTGTTAGAACCTCGAAACTAGTCGCAATAAAGAATGTTTCCTCAAGTACTGGTCTACCTATTCCTTATTCGACTCCGCTTTCCACGGAATTCTTCTGTTGCATCTATATAATATATATAACATATATAAGAGAATATATTATATACTATATATATATATATATATATAGCATATATATATATATATATATATATATATATATAGATAGATAGATAAAGCCACATATATATGTATATATATTTATATGTAAATATACTATATATATATATATATGTGCCTCGTTTGTGCTGTGTGTGTGTGTGTGTGTGTATATTATATATATATATATAAATATTTAATATCTCAATATATATATATATATAACTGAATATAATATATATTCTATAAATAGGTGAATATGATGAATATATAAATAGAGACAAAATCTACTGAAGGAAAGAGAAACACTGGAGTGCTGTGTGTCCTTTCGACTGTCGTCGTTTACTTAGCAGACTGAAGAAATATAAAAATAAGCTTACAAAGACAGTGGAGATTACAAATGAAAAAATATGTACCTGGATTCCAACACAATTGAAGAATTGGTAGAACTGCCAAAACAGGGTTAAATATTTAAGAGGTTTTACGAAGGATTAGGATCAACTGTTCAGAAGCAGGGACAGGACAATTAGAAAATTATACAAGGGGACTGACCACCAAAAATTGTTATAACAGCACAACTCAACAATTCTCTTTGTAAACAATAACAGTTTTTGCAAGATGAATATTTTTTAAAATAAAAAGTTATATTAAACATACGAAGACATAGGAAATATATATAAGGTAACTAATTTGTAACTAAGTCAGTGATTTTATCTTTTAGGTCATTCTTGAACATTTTTCTGATATAGGGTCCAAATAATGCATGCCAGGGGTAAGGTTAAAATTACAGCTGGAAGTAAGCTGTATAACAACGGTTTCCAAAAGATTTCTTGAAGAGAAATCTTTCGGTCTGGTAATCACTAAACTTCCAGTCTAGTTTATCCTGTGAGAGTTTTCACTTAAATGAATTTTTACAGTTTTGAAGGAATACTTATGTTGCTTAATATGTACATCTAAATCTTTGCTAGAATGGCCAATATAAAAAGAGGGGCAGCCCAAACATGGAATTTTATATGTTATGTTGCTGTTTTCATTAGAGTTATTTTTTATTAACATTCCTTTATAGGAAAAAACGAGGTTGACATTAAAAGATTTTAAAAATGATTTTATGTTTCCAAAATAAGGCAAGCTAAGAATGTTCTTAGAAAAAGACAATTGTTTCCCTTTCTTAGATGTTTTAATACATAGAGAACTATTTCAATGCAATTTCAGTATTTATAGGAAACCAATCAACAACTTATGTCCATTTTTATTCAGGTAATCACCTTAATATCAAAATATCAATTTTTTCTTCTATGTTTTTACAAGCTTTGCACATTGTCAGTCCCCAGTATTTGGATCAAGAAATCAAATACATAAGAAAAATAGGGACAGATTTATGTTATCCTTCACATATGCTAGATATTTGTTTATAATAAGGCCCACAAAAAGTTTTATTGTGAAAGTAACATGGTGAAAGAAACCACTAAGAACATTCTTGGCTTTGCCTTATTTTAGTTGTTTTGAGAATATAAAATCATTGTTAAAATCTTTTAATGCTAACCTATTTTTTCCTATAATAACAAGCTAAAAGAAATGTTGATAAAAATAGCCATAAAGAAAACAACAACATAATATGTAAAATTCCATCTTTGGACTGCCCTTCTTTTTATATTTGCTATTCTAGCAAAGATTTAGATGTACTTATTAAGCAACATAAGTTTTCAGTCAAAACTGGACAAACATCCAATGCTGTATTCATTCATTTAAGTGAAAACTCTCACAGGATAAACTGGGCTGGAAGTTCAGTGATTGCCAGATCGAAAGATTTCTCTTCAAGAGATCTTTTGGAATCCACTATTATACAGCTTACTTCCAGCTGTAATTTTAACTTTAGCCTTAGTACGTATTATTTGGACCCCTGTATTAGAAAAATTTCAAGAATGACCTAAAAGATAAAATCACTGAATTAATTACAAATTAGTTACATTATATATATTTTCTATGTATTCGTATGTTTAATATAATTTTTTAATTGTAAAAATGTTCATTATGCAAAAATTATTATTGTTTACAAAAAAAGAGAATTATTGAGTTGTACTGTTATAACATTTTTGGTGGTCAGTCACCTCCTTTTATAATCTTTTAACTATCCTGTCCCACTTCTGAATGGTTGATCCTGATCCTTTGTAAAACCTCTTAAATATTTAACCCTATTTTGGCAGTTCTATTAATCCTCCAATTTTGTTGGATTCCAGGTACATGTTTTTTCCTTTGTAATCTCCATATGTAATTTACATGAGCTTTCTTTATAAATTTATTTTTATATTTCTTCAGTCTGCTAAGTGAAGGCAACAGTCGAAATGCCTCACAGCACTCCAGTGTTTCTCTTTCCTTCGTGGCTTTTGTCTTTATAATGAGCATATGAAAGTAAATAAATCAATTCATTACACATACACACACACACACACACACACACATATAAATAAATCAATATATTATATATTTTATATACATAATACATATATACATATATACACATGTATGTATATATATATATATATATATATATATATATATATATATATATATATATATATATATATATATATATATATATATATATATATATATATAATGGATTGATTTATTTACGTTCTTATATATATATATATATATATAGATTGATTTATTTACATACTGCAAATCTTCCCCTTAAAACTCAGGTATACGGAAACTCACCTGTATAATCTTTCTCTGGGCTATTAATGATTAAAATAAATGACCTCAACAAATTACGCACAGCATTTTATTGTTAATTCTTTGCAGTTTCTATAAAAAAAATGTATTTGATATATGAGACAGGAAGAGCGGAATAAGCATCTAGAAATTAATTCCCGTGTCCACAAAACAATTAAGACTTAATCTTTGTCAATGGCAGTTAGATACATTATATTTCTTAGGTAACTGTTAAAGAAAAAATGAATGAGTAAACGTACATTGCCGATGGAAGGCTTAAAACATCAGTGGTTCGGACCTCCGGATACAAACGTCACCAGTCGCCTCTCAAGACTCACCTCCTGTAGAGAGAACAGTAGATCTATGGTATAAAAAATCAGAATTAAATTTTTATAAAAAAGGGCTGGGAAAACTAATTAAAAGTTCATTAATTTATCCATAACTTGATAATCGACGTCTGTTAAACTTTTTTTACGAAGTAAAAACTGTAGATTTATGGTATAAAGGGTCAAAATTAGAGATTCATATAAAAAGGAACTACAGCACTAACAACAAGTTCGTTTATTATCCATAACTTAATAAAGAACGTCAGTAGGCATTTCTGCGAAATGATATGTTGCTCATTTCCTATGGAAAGAATTGTAAGTTTATGATGCAATCAAAATTACGGACTCGCTAAAATAAAGACTTACAAAGTTAGTAACAAGTTCATTGAATTATCCTTAACTTGATAATCAACATCTGTAAAAATTATACGAAATCACATGATCATTAATTTCCTACAATTCCGACTCGACCAAACACGCGTTAGGAAGAGCTTTGGCCAACTCTGGCTGCCGGAGGGGATATTGGAATTCCAGTATATATAGAGAGCACACACAGCGACAGTTCTTAACTCAGTTCCGGCAGTTTGATCTTCGTCAGAAATGTAATTACACAATCGGGAGCCCGCCGATGCCGGCTGTCGGTCAATAAAGATGATTTAATCAGACGTCATAAGCGGGTGATCTTTTTAAACACCATCTTGTGCTTCGAGTTGGGTAAATTTTTATTTTTCGTAGTAGCATTTCTCTCTCTCTCTCTCTCTCTCTCTCTCTATCTTTTCATTTCTCTCTCTCTCTCTCTATATATATATATATATATATATATATATATATATATATATATATATATATATATATATATATATATATATATATATATATATATACAGAGAGAGAGAGAGAGAAGAGAGAGAGAGAGAGAGAGAGAGAGAGAGAGAGAGAGAGAAATACTATGAAAAAAAAATTTACCCAATATATAGATGTTTGTTTATATGACGTCTGTTTATCATCTTTATTGTTTATATATATTTTATATACACAATATATATATATATATATATATATATATATATATATATATATTATATATATATATATATATATATGATTTATATACAATATATATATATATATATAAATGTATATATATATATATATATAATATATATATATATATATATATATATATATATATATTTGTATATATATGTCACACACACAGGGGAATTTATATAAATGATGAATCACAGACTCGCTGGGCAAGAAAAGCAGAAGGGTATACACGAGTTTTAAAGAATATAAATTAGTATCCATTGCAACCCAAAGTTGGAATATTGTTGAAGGGTTGTTGAACCAACTCTCTTATCGCAAGTAAAGTATGGATGCTGAATGTGAATAAAAGTTAACCGTTTTATCGCAGAGCAATAAAGCGTGATTTCCATTAATTGGTCTCGTGTTGAAAATATAAAATAAAATAATTAACGGCTAATGTGGTTTCAATAAATACTCATCATTTTTTTTAGTTTTAAAGAAAAAGGAAAATTTCCAAATTAAAATGATGGCAGTATGAATTTTGGAGAGAGAGAGAGAGAGAGAGAGAGAGAGAGAGAGAGAGAGAGAGAGAGAGAGAGAGAGAGAGAAATGCTACTATGAAAAATGAAAATTTACCCAACTCGAAGCACAGGATGGTGTTTAAAAAAGAGCACCCGCTTATGACGTCTGATTAAATCATCTTTATTGACCGACAGCCGGCATCGGCGGGCTCCTGTTTTGTGTAATTACTCAATATATATATATATATATATATATATATATATATATATATATATATATAGTATATATATATATATATATATATATATATATATATATATATATATATATATATATATATATATATATATATATATATATATATATATATATATATATATATATATATATATATATATATATATATATATATATATATATATATATATATATATGCACACATTATTTACATACGCGCGCGCACATATATCATGAGAAACGATGAATCACAGACTAGGCTAGGCAAGAAAAGCAGAAGGGTATACACAAGAGTTTTAAAGAATATAAATTAGTATCCATTGCAACCCAAAGTTGGAATATTGAAGGGGTTGTTGAACCAACTCTCCTTATCGCAAGTGAAGTATGGATGCTGAATGTGAATAAAAGTTAACCGTTTTATCGCAGAGCAATAAGCGTGGTTTCCATTAATTGGTCTCGTGTTGAAAATACAAAATAAAATAATTAACGGCTAATGTGGTTTCAATAAATACTCATCACACATTTTTAGTTTTAAAGAAAAAGGAAATTTTCAAAATTAAAATGATGCGCAGGGCAGTATGAATTCTGGAGAGAGAGAGAGAGAGAGAGAGAGAGAGAGAGAGAGAGAGAGAGAGAGAGAGAGAGAGAGAGATTCCTTCACTAACAAACGACGTCTCCCCTAAATCCTTAGACTAAACACCAAAGGAACTGACGATCCAAAGGCAGGAAAGTCTAGCAACAGGAGCCCATTAATGCAAGGACGGACCACGCAGCACTGAGTCCCCAAGGTATTGATCAGGACTGACATCCTTGAAGCTGCAATACTCGAGCTTCTTGAGGGAGCTTTGGAGCGAGGAATTCCCTTCGAAGGAAGGACCCGGCCCGAATCCTCATTGTCACTGAGGACTTGCCCGGCGGGGTTTCGTTATTGATGTTCGAGTGTTTCCAGGGATTTGGACAATGCATGTCTTAGTTCTGAATGCTGTCAGATGCACTGTTGTCTGCAATTAGTAGTGTGCGTGATTGTCTAGACAACCAGGGAGGGTGGACTAGGTCAAAATTCCTTCGCTTAGGGTCGTTTTTGGGTCCAGTGAAAACATAACGCATAATATCTATTGATGTCTACAGTATTTAGAATTCACTTCCGAGTATCGAAGACAACCTAGGAGAAAGGAAAAGGACATCCAGATTATTTGATTGGGTCAGTGTTCGGATCAAGTGAGGAAATAAACTGTAATTTCATATTCTAAATCCGTTCCTTATAAAATCTACTTCCGTATTATATATTTGTTAGTTTATTTTTTTTCCAATCACTGACCTCTTCTTTCTGTACTTCCTATTACCTTCCGTAACTTCTTTCAAATGAACACCGTATTCTTTGGAAGCTTCGATTTCAATTTAATAGCCCCTGTGGGCTTGTTCCATATGAACAAGTTTCATCTTCTGAATAAGATATCAGTTCTCCATAGAATGTGCTTCAGTGTATGTATACTGTATGTAGCTATATCGGCTCTTTATAGAAGTTATTTCCTGGTCTAGAATAAAAAAAAATATATGATCTTATCATTCACATAAAATTCTGACTCACGAAAGTATTAACAAAAGCAATCTGATATCAATGCCATTTGTCCTTTCTCCAGATTTAAATTATATTTTGTTCTTATTAATATCTGCACTGCCTGCTCTAAAGAAAAATGCTTGGAACTGATCTGCTAAAAACACAGAATATCCGTGAAAAAAATATGTTAGTCTTTGGGCTGAAAATTTAAATTGATCTCAAGCAAAACTATATGATAAAGTCAGTTTCATTTCCTGTTAAATGTGTAATATCTTCTGTGCATCTGTTTGCAAGGAAATGAAATATAATTAGATATATTGATATTAAAAGAAAAATAATGGCATCCTTTTCTCAACACTGTTATGCAAGAACAATATTTCAATATGAAACAATACCCAATATTGTAGATAAAAAATATATATACCATGATTTAGCCTTTCCAGGATATATCGATAAATTATTTTACATATCCTCCCAAATATTAGCAATTTCTAAATGCCTGATTTATATTCAGATCTAAATTTGAAAGTAATCATTCAGAAACAGTGCATATGACAAAAATATTGGAACCATTATAGATTGCTCAGTTTTGTATACAATGTATGCATTTCAAACTGCACAATAAATGGAAAGCGAATTTGAATTCTGATATACAGGTGCATAAACATTTACCACTGTAAGGTAGGCTGATAAAAGCAAACATACACACACACACACATATTTTTAATTTATATATATATATATATATATATATATATATATATATATATATATATATATATATATATATATATATATATATATATATATATATATATATATATATATATGTGTATATATATATATTATATGTGTGTATATATATATATATATATATATATATATATATATATTTATATATATATATATATATATATATATATATATATATATATATATATATATATATATACTATATATATATATATAATATGATATATATATATAATAATATATATAATATATATATAACTATATAACGAAAATATGGAAATGATGAATATATAAATAAAGATAAAAATATATCTATATATATATATATATATATATATATATATATATATATATATATATATATATATATATATATATATATACATATATATATATATATATATATAGGAAATATATATATATATATTTTTATATATATTATTTATATATATATATATATATATATATATTTTTATATATATTTTTGTTTTAGTGCTGCGAAAATATGGGATTGATGGCCTTTCGACACTAGTCGATTTTATCTTTTATATATATATATATATATATATATATATATATATATATATATATATATATATATATATATATATATATATATATATATATACACACACTTTTGAACTGATTTGCAATAATCCTCAGTTATGTTAGACTACAATGATCAAGATACTGAACCACCACTATATATATATAATGTAGCCTATATTAATATATGGGTATACAAAATTCTTAAATAAAAGATTTCATAATTAAATTAGGAGATTGCCTCACACTAATGCATGCAAATGGAGGACTGATACATTATAAGGTGACAAGGCTTACAATGAAGGATCATTATCTTTGACCGTAATGAATTATGAATTGTTTTCTGATAATTCTTTGGAAGATCCAGCCAGAGGATGTCGTGTGGTTGGAACTTAGAAATTCAAGCGAGGACGCAGTGCATTATTTCCCTCATACTATTCTCCTTGCTTTTAATTCATTTTTATCCTTTTATTAATCTATTATTTTTTTAAATAAGTAAGATCTCTTCTCTTTATATTTCCATTCCATTTACCTCCACTTACTGCTTTCTAATGATCACCATATTCTTTGGAAGCTTGAATTTCAGGTCAATTGTCCCTGTATCTCATTCCATATGAATGGGTTCATCTTATGAATACTAATATAATAATTATTCATAAATAGCCCAAAGCGATGGTAATATTCTATATGAAATTTATAAACTGAATTCATCATAATTTTGTTAGGAAATGTGATTAAGGTCTATCCCCTACTAAGCTCCTTAGCAATTTCTTTACCAAGAGAGAAAATGACATTGACATATGCCAGCTTTGACACCGAAACGTACAAACAGACGAACACACACACACATGCCTGCTCTGAAACACACCATATCCATGAAATCGAAGAGAGAGAGAGAGAGAGAGAGAGAGAGAGAGAGAGAGAGAGAGAGAGAGAGAGAGAGAGATCCGTTATTAATGAATCACTGTGAATTAACGTTCCTGATTCCACGTAGGCTGACAGAAATATTAATGATTCACTGGAATTTTTAATGGGAACTGCGCCTGATGGATAAGATAATCTAGATAATTGAGCAATCAGAGTGAAAAGCAACGGACCTGTTCATTTCGTCAGTACAACAAGCAATTTCTGGTCTGATGACTGGGTACACGTAAATTGGAAAATTGAATATTTTGGACTGGGAACATATGTTTAGTAAAGACTTTGATTTGGCTGACGTGGAAACTGTTCTTGAATCGTTCAGATATGTCAAGTGCAGAGACTTCCAAGTGATGGTTTAATTTAAAGGTCAAGATTTTACATTTAGTTTGAGCGGAATATGATAAAACATCTGCTTATATATATAATGTTAATGTAACCATAAAAACAGGACTGTATTATTTTAGACTGTTTATAATTATTATTATTTTTTTTTGTACATCATCACCAGAGCACAAATTGCCTCGTTTTTAAAGTTTAATGAGCGCCAAATTACAGGTGGAAATGTATCAGAAAGATCCCACTTACTGTATTTAAAACGGAACATATAGTACAAGAAACACAAGAGCACATTTCCATTGAAAGCTCCCAAGAACACCAGTACTAATGCCATTACGATACGGTAAATGACGATTAAATGAAGGAACTGAACTTCAATTCTCAAGCAAGATTTGAACTCGAGTCTTCAGAGTTGCAAGCAAACAGTTTTACTGATCCCAAAATGGGAAACTATATATATATATATATATATATATATATATATATATATATATATATATATATATATATATATATATATATATATATATATATATATATATATATATATATATATATATATATACTGTATATGTATTCAGATTTGCAGGCAAACAGTTTTATTGATCCCAAAATGGGGAAAACTTTTATATATATATATATATATATATATATATATATATATATATATATATATATATATATATATATATATATATATATATATATATATATATATACACATACATATATATTCAGATTTGCAAGCAAACAGTTTTACTGATCCCAAAATGGGAAACTTTTATATATATATATATATATATATATATATATATATATATTTTATATATATGTGTGTGTGTGTATATATACATATATATATATATATATATATATATATATATATATATATATATATATATATATATATATATATATATATATATATGTATATATATACATATATATATATATATATATATATATATATATATATATATATATATATATATATATATATATATATATGCAATATATATATACTATCCCAAAATATATATATATATATATATATATATATATATATATATATATATATATATATATACTATACATGTATTCAGAGTTGCAAGCAAACAGTTTTACTGATCCCAAAATGGGGAAAAGACTCTCTCTCTCTCTCTCTCTCTCTCTCTCTCTCTCTCTCTCTCTATCTCTCTCAATATATATATATATATATATATATATATATATATATATATATATATATATATATATATATATATATATATATATATATATATATATATATATACATACATGGTCATATAAGGTCACAACTTCTTACCACATCTGTTATGAGGTTAATGGCGTGATTAACTTATATCTCGAAAGAAATCACGATAGCGATGGCCAGCGTGAACACTGAGCTAGTGCATTTTATCTCTCTCTCATACAGCTCTCTCGCTGAGCTCCTCTCTCTCTCTCTTTTTCTCTCGATCCACCCTTCTCTCTCTCTCTCTCTCTCTCTCTCTCTCTCTCTCTCTCTCTCTCTCTCTCTCTCTCTCTCTCCATCCAAGCGTCTAACTGAACCAAGGAAGAACAGCAAAACATGTCTAGAAATATATAATTTATTCAATAATCTAACGTGGCAAATGTTTTGGAATCAAACAGAAATGAAATGGGAATATCTACATCCCAGGATTGTTAACCCAAAAATAACCAAGAAAAATATAACATATTGCTATTAACTTCCACCAACTGAATCTCTACAACAAAAGTCAAAATTAGTCAAACATGACCGAAGTCATGATAAGTCACATTCCCCTCCATTTATTTTACCTCTACTTCAATACATGTGAGGAAACAAAGGGAAAAACAAAACTTTTAAAAATAAGCACAGAGAAAACATAAATGTGAGATATCTCCCACGTTACTAACCCCAAAAGTACACAGTTAAACATATCAAAATCAGAATTCAGGAGAATCAATAAAAATTAAAGAGACATTGAAAATAAAAAGGAATGGGGAAAAAGATATTCAAAGCAAGGTAATAGTGCAAAGAATAAGCACATGTTAAAGAAAGTTATTAAAACCCATTCAGGTTTTTGAAAAACAAAGTCTCAGCTCACCTCACAGTCAGTACACAAAGTCTTCCAACAAAGTGGATGTCATCGCAACGAAATCAAGATCCAAATGTCTAGCCTGTAATAAAAACGGAAAATTCACACTTCCTATGACTCTCCCATGAGAGCGAACTCGCGAACTAACGGTCTACCAGAACGTGACGACTTCCAGTGACATGGCCAGAACATCTCTTAAGGAACGATACCTTTGTCGCCATGGAAAGCTGGACTGATGACGGGCCTTCGTCAGCACTGACTCGCTGAGTACATACGCACTGTTTCCATTTACCTTTGCCCAGAATAACTCAAAGAATGCTTAGCTCAAAAAAACGAAATATATAACATTATTATTCCTAATGTTTTCAGTAACTCGGCCACCAGTTGTGCCACCCTCAGCACGAGAGAAGCAATGAGTTCTACTGTCCCGACTCATGCACCAGCTGAACAGCAACACACGTGGCTGTCTTCTCTTTGGCCGAGTGTTTATTTGCACAATGTTTCTTTGCACATTTGATCCCCAACAACTAATACTACAATCAACAACAAAATTGATTAGAGGAGGTAGTGGTCTAGAACAAAAAAGTCATCCTCAAGCAGTGGGGGAAGTGGAGGAATTGTGGTTATGGGCCCGCTGGGACAAGGCAGAGGGATAACGCCGTGTTCCTGCTGAGTACCTGGAACTTCGACGCGACGAGTCGACAAGCCGCATCAAGGAGGCGGGATCCTGCCAGCCAGAAGGTATCTGATGTATTATGACATCGGGTGGAGATCCAGCAGCTTGCACGAAAAAACTGCCGTGAGAGTCTTCATAGAGGTCACGTGGTACTCCAATGGGAATGTTGTGAAGTCACAGTCTGAAGGTGTCTGATTATAAACAAGTGACAGTTCACATCCTAACAAGTTAACATTCCTAAGAGCAAAAATCCAACTGTCACAAACGTATCTGTCGTGAACTAAAGAACTGATAATGATTACCCAAAATATACAGTCTCTGTTCCATCCCATGTCACCATCGAACCATCAAAACTACTAGGGATAGGCTGGATAATAAAACTGTGAAACGATTTCATATCACTAACAGGACCCTCCGCAAATAACCCTCTACCAGACAAGCGTACTTTCAAAATCTCGTAATAATGATACAAATTCTCCCCAGTGAAAATTATTTGTGAACCATAAAGATATGCTGCATTTTTCAAAGCAGATTCCAGAGCCCCCAATGGTAAAATATCCCAAAAATAAGCCCCTTAAAAGCAGCTATAACTGCTTGAACCTGAGTTTTAATTACCGTTCATAAATACTCTGCTTCTTTCTCAACATTAAGTAAGGTAATCTGACAACAGGAAAAAAACAATCTAAGCATCTAAGTCTCCCCGAACACCATCAACAGTAACCAGTAACCCATTCAAAGATGTCCTCAACTTCTCAAAACCCTCACGCAATTTATTATTATTATCTCGTTATGCCGTCAAAGACTTGCCCTGTATAGCTAATTCTGCTGCCACTTGTCAGCCTTTACTAAGCTTGCAGCTGGCACACTAGCTAACATCCTTATAACTACAAAAAATCACCTTTACTAAAAAAAAGAACAAATGTATTATATAACCATAAACCATTACAAAGACTCTAACACCTCAAAAGACCATAAAACCAAAAACACAGTGGCAAAATATAATCTCATAAAGCCACAAAACCATAAGTCACCAAAACCATATGCATGACTACAACCCAAATCACAGAACCCACCAACGGGTCGATAAAACATATCATAAAGTTTACCCAACACTTCTAATATGCCCACAGAACTCTACGGTATCTATGCGCCTCATCCAACATAGATGATCTCGGCATTGCCAAAATTCCGACAACTAATTGCGCCGAACATTTGCACTTGCGCAGAAAGGAAAAAACACAACAAAACAGACTAAAATTAGACAACCAAAATCCATAAAACTCTACGGACAAGCGTTCTCCCATATTCAAAACCCCCAAATTACATTCCAAGGAAACCAGCAAATAAAAATAAAAAGAGAATAAAAGTATATAAGAAAAGGAAGAGAGAAAGCGAGAAAAAAAGAAATTAGTCCACAAATTCCCCTTTAAGCTGTCCTCTTGATCTTACATACATGTTTCAACCTGGACAATCCCGCTTTTTCATCTCGAACCACAAACCTATTACTTTTCTTTATTTCCATAACCCGAAATGGACCCTCGAACTTAAGCCCTAATTTATAATTCAACTGATTCCTGACGTTTATTTTCACAAAAACCCTATCACTGACAGCAACTTTAACATTATCTGGCTTTGAATTGTTCCTGTCAACCATTTTCTGCGTCTTCGACTCAAAGTTCCTAGCAAGGCGTGCATATCTATCCTTAGCAGTAGAGACCAAAGATCTAACCGTATCATCACAGCAAGACGGAATAGATAACAAATCGAATGGGCCCTGTGCTGGATAACCAAACACCGCCTCAGCGGGAGACATCACAATAGTATCGCTAGCCATAGTATTAATGCTGTGTGATATACCGATCCCAATTCACATCATTATCCCCTACAGTGATTCTGACAGCCTCAAGTATCTTCCTATTGGCTCGTTCACATAACCCATTGGCTTCTGGTCTATAAGGAATAATAGTTACTTTCCGAATTCCTATAACCTTCACAAGACACTCTAACGTCTTATTCACAAATTCTCTCCCATTATCTGTAATAAGTATCTCCGGAACCCCATAACGGCAAATATGTCTTATGCTTCCAAGGAAAATCTCTGTAAACCTAATTAATTAATCCGCAATAACCAACATATGTCTGTGGCCAGAACGTCCATGCTGGCACGTTGGAAAGGTCTGCTGGGGATAGGAAACAAACCCAATTTACACGAAATAACCATCGCTGGCTTGCATTCATTACAAACTGAACATCCCCTCACAAAATCTTTCACTGATGCGAGCATGTTCTTCCAAAAAAACTTCCCCTGCACATTGTGATATGTATTTTCAATTCCCAAATGTGGATTACCAAACTTACAATGAGCAATATCCAAAACCGTATGTACCAGGCTCTTTGGGGCAACTATCTGTGTTGCATCTCCTTTATCCTCACCACTCCCAACTTATACTTAACTTTCCTATCTAACAAATTATATACTTAATTTTCCTATCTAACAAATTACCCTCTATCTCTAGAACCCCTAAGAAACGCCTCTGCGTCTGCCAAAATTTCATCTCATCCTGTTTAGCCTCCACTAAACTAATATCCCAGTCTATGCAATCACCAGACACATAACAAACACAGGAACCATCCGAATCGTAAAAACTCCTACTAAGGGCATCACCTACAACATTATGTCTACCATCTATATACCTAAGTTTGGCCTCAAAATCCCTAATTGTCAAAAAGCACCTAGCTCTCTTAGGAGAAAGATTCGGCTTATTAAAAAGATCCAACAATGGCTTTTGATTTGTAAGAACCTCAACTTTTTGCCCAACAAACTAGACACTACCGCAAACGCCTCCTTGTCCGTTGTGCACATAGACATCTCATTACTCCCTAGCGACTTAAACTTCCTACTGTAGAACGTAATAGGATGCAATTTACCCTCAAGTTTCTGCATAAGGCAAGCTCCTATGCCACTGTGACTGGCATCTGTCACCAGCGTGAAACGTTGCTTGAAATCTGGAAACTTCAGCACTGGGGACTCATTAAAGCCTCTTTAATTTTCTGAAAGGCCAACTGTTGGCCCTCACACCACACAAACTGCACGTCATCCCTCAACACGTCTGTCAAAGGAGACGATAGGGTGGAAAACCCTTTCATAAACCTATGGAAAAGTCCCACCATACCTAAGAAAGAAAGCATCTGCTTCTTATTTTTAGGAGTAGGAAAGTCCACGATCGCCCTAGCCTTGTCCCCATTCACCCTGACACCTTCCTTAGAAATAACATGACCCAAATATACTATCTGCTTCTTCAAGAAATCACACTTGGCTAATTTAATTTTCAAAGCCGCTAACCTAAGCCTCCTAAGAACCTCCCTAAGTACCTCTAAATGTTCCTTTACAGAATCAGTGACAATCAAGATATCATCCATATAAACGTAAATGCATTTCCCTAACAATCCATGCAAAACTGTATTTACTAATCTAATAAAAGTCGTAGGGCTACCCGACAAACCAAGCGGCATCCGCATAAACTCATAATGTCCCTACAGCAAAGAAAAAGCAGTATATGTGCGACTATCCTCAATTAGAGGAACCTTCAAAAACTCCTGCATCAGATCAGTTGGAGAATAAATATTTTTAACCCCGATAGCCACAAACAAATCCGGCAAACACACCACAGGATAGCGGTCCAGGATCGACTTATCATTCACCTTACGAAAATCACACACACACACACGTACTGAGCCATCCTTCTTAGGCACTGCTAACAATGGAAAATTAAAAGGTGAGGAACTGGGCCTAATTATACCTTCCTCTTCCCACTTATTGACCTCTTGCTCTAACTTTTCCCTAATCTTAGAAGGAATCCGATATTTAAGGAAAAAATAGGCTTAGTCTCATCCTCTAAATGAACCTTGTGTTCTAACACATTAAGTTAAACTCAACTTATCCCCTTTAAGAGCTACAGTATCTGCAAACTCAGCCAAAACATCCTCCACCCCTCTACATACTCTTTATAATCAGCATTAGCTAAATGATCCCTAAAAACCTGTCTCTAATCTGTAATTCTGCCTCTGGAAATTCATTGTTGTCCCTTACAATAGCAACCGAATTATTTTCATCAACCCAATCTAGAAAATCTATCTCATGTATCCTTCTGATATCTCTGAACTGAATCGTTACAGTTTAGTAATTTACCCAAGTAACCCCTGTTTTGGACACATTGCTTATAGAAAATGTACTCACTATACCCTTGATCTTCTCGCTACCCTCACTCACACACGCACACACGTCTGGGCATTTTCATGTCTTTCACTTAGACTCCCACCGGAGCGACCATACCTGGGCCCAACACCACATTTTCTGATAAAATACTTTATAACACTTCCCCTCAGAAACATATTCAGTATTAACCGGTAAACTGTTATCAACACCTGATCCTTTATCATGATCCCCTTTAATCTCATCAATTTGCTTGTATGGGACAGAAACCCCAGGTACCCCAACAGTCTTACTGCCTACCCAGTATGAACCGAGATTCTGTTTCAACTCCTCTACCCCGTCTGTAATTTTCTTGGTAACCAGGTAATTCGACACACCCTTAATAAAAATTTCGAGGGGTACCAGAAGAACCCCATCAACCAACCCTGGAAATGGCCGAACCCCAGAGGTGATGGATGTAAATTTGTGGAACAACGTCACCTTATCCTTATCTTCGCCACCCTCCGCCATATTGTCGGGGTTGACAAAGCTCAAAGTCCCAACAACACGACCTGATCTCAGCTTCATACACTAAGAGAAATTCCAAAAGAAAAATATAGGGAATTTCTCCGCGAGAGTTAAAAAAGAGAAAGAGAAAGAAAAAGAAACAAGAAAATCTAAGAAATGTTTACCCATTAGCATAATAAATATTTAATTGCAATAACCCAACAACCGTCAAGCAATTATCAACACAATAACCCAAGTTCCCCCAAAATAATCAAAATAATAAAAAAACAAAGTATTCTGTAATCCCCAATTAGTTCCAAATCACCGATGCGAACTGCAGGTCGCAGAAATACACAAGTCATGCCCGGCAGCAAATTCCCGAAATGTGTACTGGTATTGCACCCGAAAATTTCCAGCCAATCACAGAGCTCGCCCTCGTAGTGACGTCACCTACGGTGGGTGGAGTTAGCGGCCAGCTTACCCTCTCTATACTAATATCTTGATGAAGGAAGCCATGAAAATAATGGGAATGAATGCGTTTACAATTCTATTGAAATATGAATGTGCACATTTGTGCAAGCTTGGTAACACAAGACAACTATTTCATCTTTAATCATAATTATGTATTTAAAAGAAATTGAGGGATTGCCTGTGGGAAATCCTGTTACCTGCTACGATACGTATGAGATTTTACAAACACAAAAGGTTGCCGAGCAGGCCTAAGGTACTTAACCCTTTAAAAACATTACGTATATGATATTTACAAGATATTTTAAAAAGAAGAGTATACTGCACCATTCATCGACTACCTTAATGCTCAACATGTAAAAACTAAATTTGCAATGGAAAACTTCAAGCAGCTTAGCCTACTTTTTCTCCATTTATTTGTAGAGAAAAACCCAGAAATATAGATAGATATATAAATCTATATCTAGAGAGCTCACCTATTTAAGATTCAGCGTGGATTTCTTACGCTTCTTATGAAAAAATACTGTACTATGAGAAAAATACTATCATACTCTCGCATTTTACATCAAAGTATAGTGCATCGCTATGAAATAATATCCAACATCCATAATTTTTTCTAACGAAGAGCATATTGCACCATTCTTTTTCATGGTTTATTAACCGAGAGAAAGCATTCATTATATATATATATATATATATATATATATATATATATATATATATATATATATATATATATATATATATATATATATATATATATATATATATATATATATATATAAGGAACAGGTAGACAAGTACTTGGGTAAACATTATTTATTGCAACTAGTTTCGGGCACTTACATGCCCCATCATCAGGCATCTAAAATATATAATAAATAAACAAAATTGAAAAAATTAGAACAAACAGGCCACTCAAACAAGCATTTAGTGCCATTCGTGACCATTCCCATCACCATGACCATCCTCTGAGTATGGAATCTTTTTCTATATTAGCCAGTAGGAGGTCTAGTGATGTGGAGCTAACCACAATAGAAACTTTGTATACAATCAGAGAAAAACCATCACTCTGTAATAATAAACGGTCAGTTGAGTTACTTTGTTTTTAATTCTGTGTCTATCGTTTATAACTATCTTTGTATTTGCCTTTTATTCTTCTCTTGGCTCTTGCTTTTGTAAGTTAACGGTACTGTCCAACTTTAATTCTTGGTAATTAGTTCTGATGTGTTTAATTTTATTTTAGTGAGTGCTTTTTCATTATGTTTATTTATTATATATTTTAGATGCCTGATGATGGGGTATGTAAGACCCCGAAACTAGTTGTAATAAATTATGTTTACCAAATACTGGTCTACCTGTTCCTTATTCGATTCCACTTACCTCAGAATTCGTCTGTTTATATATATATATATATATATATATATATATATATATATATATATATATATATATATATATATATATATATATATATATATATACTGTATATATATATGTATTTTTTTTCACAGGGTTCAGTATTGTGGATTACAGCTATGTACGTAGATTCCTAAGCAGAAAAAGATCTAATTTAACACAACAAATGTAGTACAGTACAGAAGGAAAGGAATATAAACAACAAAGTTCCCATATATTTTTATTTAGTGGTTTGAAAACAACAACATAATATATAAAATTCCATGTTTGGATTGTCCCTCTTTTTATATTGGTCAATCTAACAAAGATTTAGATGTACGTATTAAGCAACATAAGTATTCAGTCAAAACTGGACAAGCATCCAATGCTATAGTCATTTATTTAAGTGAAAACTCTCACAGGATATATTGGACTGAAAGTTCAGTGATTGCCAGATCGAAAGATTTCTCCTCAAGAAATCTATTGGAGTCCGCTATTATCCAGCTTACTTCCAGTTGTAATTTCAATCTTAGCCCTGGCATGTATTATTTGGACCCTTGTATTAGAAAAATGTTCAAGAATGACCTAAAAGATAAAATCACTGACTTAATTACAAGGTAGCTACTTGATATATATTTTCTATATATCCATATGATTAATATAATTTTTTTTTTATAAAAAAAAATGTTCATCTTGCAAAAAGTTATTATTGTTTACAAAAAAAAAAAAGAGAGAATTATTGTGATGTACTAAAAATTTTTAGGTGGTCAGTCACGAACCTGTATAATCTTTTAATTGCCCTGTCCCTGCTCTTCAACGGTTGATCCTAATCCTTTGTAAAAACCTCTTAAATATTTAATCCTGTTTTGGCAGTTCTACTAATTCTTCAATTGTGTTGGATTCCAGGTACATATGTTTCCTTTATAATACCCATCTGTCATTTATATGAGCTTTCTTTGTAAACATACTTTTATATTTCTTCAGTCTGCTAAGTAAAGGACTAGTGTCGAAAGGCCTCGCAGCACTCCAGTGTTTCCGTTTCCTTCGTGGATTTTATCTTTATTTATATATTCATCACGTTCCATATTTTCGTGATTCAGTTATGCATATAATGTAATAAAATAGCCTTATGCAATATCCAAAAATAGCTTGTCATGTGTAATGACTTAGAATGATAGTGACTTAAAATGCAAAAATCATGAAACTTGTAAAAACCTGAAAAGTACCTTATTCAAAATATTTAAAAAACGCGTCTCTGGTTATTGGGTCCACTCGCCGCAATTGCCTCAAGGAAGGCCTCAGCCAGCAGACTATTGTGCTCTCGATCTTTGCATCTTAATTAATGAAACAGGGATGACTGCTGGCCAATTTGTCCCTCTTCATGCAACTTTTGCTTTTTATTATACGAAAGCTGACGTCCATTAATACCTGACACCTGCCGAAACATTACATGACACTAAATTGGTAGACTACATGTCCACGCTACATACAGGGTGTAACACGAGTTGATGCAAATATTTTGGGGAATGAAAGAAACAGCAATTTTGAGCGGAAAATGTTCTATAAACATATGCATTTTAAGGCTTAGTTTTGATGATGGGAATTTTAAAATAACTGTTATCATCAGTGCTGCTAGTTGGTAGCGAGAGGTCGGGGTCGCCTGTGGGAGGAGCGGTGGTGCCGTATAGAAGGAGCATGGAGCCCTAGGCCGATGTGAATAAAGTACCTCGGAATGGCATGTATTATTTAGGTTTTGAAGAAAAAAAAATGCATGCATCATTGAATCCGTTTCCCTCCCTATCAGTAGTATTCATTGGACACAGATAAAAAAAGTAAGCCTAACTGAATCTCCTACATCAAAGGTAGGTTTGCTTATTCGAATATTAGAAACCTATGAAATATGTAAAGTGTATTTTTAAAAATCTCTTCTTGTCCATCTAAAGAATTCATCAGAACCAGTCATGAGTGCTGGTTCAACAATTCTGTGACGAGGCTGCAGGACAAAGCATCCACAAATGAATGTTACTCAGCAACATTTACACTACTTACTTGATTGATACGTAAAGCCAGACAGACATTACCGTTTTTTGCTCATTGTTTAAGCAAGTTAGATCACTTGCAAGAAAAGAATCATAATTATTTAAAAGACTATCAATCCACTTGCCTTATTCACTTAGTCGCCTTAAAATGCATGTGTTTATAGAACATTTTCTACTCAAAATTACTTTTTCTTTCATTCCCCTGAATATTTGCATAAACTCGTGTTACTATAATTATGCTTCATCGAAATCCAGGTTGAATCAGGTAACTGGGAACGCCATGTGCGGAATTGAGAGACCCCAAAAAATGATGGATATCTGCCTCTTCAAAAGAGGTAAAAATTTCATATTATGCGAACATGTTTTTGAAGACAGTTTCTTGAACCATCACGCCATGTATCTTATTGTGTATGTCTCTTTTAATGTAGTGAATGAAAAGAAGATTTATTTAATTTCTGCAATATTTTTTAAGGTTTTCACATTTCGTAACTCGTCTCGCATATTTTCTTAGATTTTATCATTCCTATTGATTCAGCATGTTCGTAATATTATGAAATAAATGACTACACTATTTGGAAGCCTATTCCAGATGTCCACTACCAATTCTTACCTATATAATCTCTAATCAAAATTTATCCAATTTGAAACCGTTGCTTGTAGCTCTGTGTTGACTGCTAATTTTCAGAACCCATATTAATACTATGGAAACATTTGGATAACTCAGTCATATCACCTCGGACTAAACATCTTTCCAGTGAAAGTAAGTTAGGCCTCCGTAGTCGGTCATCATATGTGAGGTCTGATATTAACAAGAATCATTTTTGTCATTTTTCTCCATATTATCTCCAAAGAATCCATATCCATCCTTTAGTATAACCAAAACTGCACCGCATGATCGATATCCCTAACCATCATTATCACAATTTCATTAATAAGCATAACTGGACCACGTCAATACTTACCCAGTAAAGGTTTTCCTGATTCCTTTCTGTCGTTTATCGCCGTGAATGCACATTAATTTCTGGTGAAAGGCTTTCCTCTCTCCAGCATCATACAACCTCTTGACGTTGAAGCAGGTGTTTGTTCTTCTGGAGTAGATTTGCTTCCATGCTTCTAGGTCTTCTTGAGAATGGACATTCGTTCTGAGACATAAATAATCTCTTGTTTCTGTAATTACAATGTTATTGAATCCATCGCTTTCAAAATTCAAGGCTTCGCTGTCAACGGCCATTGTACTCATGACCAACAAGCATGTATGAGTGATGAAACAGTCTGCCCAAACTCAGCTATTCATTAGATAAATGCCGTACGTACGATAAATAAGGCCTGATACAATGTATGATATCATCTGAAGGTATCATACGTTTTTGAAAGATCATAGTAATGCTCTCAAGTTAAAACTCTTGCGATCATACAACTTGCAAACCAAACATAGGTTGTAGTAGCAAATTTTGAAGTCCTACTAAAGGATTTATCTTTATTATTCATCTTTCAAATATGGGTGATAGTATGGAAAGAGAGCAAAGTGGCGTGGGAACGCTGGCTACTAGCTCCACCCACAGTGATGACATCACTGCAAGTGCGAGCGCTGTGATTGGCTGGAAATTTGCTGGTGCACTACCAGTATACATTTCGGGAATATGCTGCCCGGCATCCAACTACCACATTCTACACCCACATACATAGAAACGGGCTTTAGAGAGAACGGGAAGGGATAATCCGCCCATGAGCAATACATCTCCAGTATGTCACTAAACGCAGCAACATCGGGTCACTTGCAACGTATTCAGAAAAAAAAAAAACTTGCTCGCCCGTGAACCTGCTTATTCCCTACTAAGCCCTCATTACAGCCAACATAAAAAAGAACACTCATGTAAGAATATCCCCGTGCAGCAGATTGCTGTAAAAATCGTTCAGATAGTGAAACAAGCATGAAATTTGGCACAAACATTCCTAAGACTACGCTCTCTTAGAAAAGGGCGCTGGCCACCTGAAAATCCAAGATGGCGGCTATTTTTCAAAATGGCCGCCATCTATGTTGAGATTCACTGGTTTGGGAGCATCTATTGGATGGAATATGCCAGTTTTTTTTTTTTAAACCTCGACTTTTAGGTTATAAAAATGTTCCATACCACACATTTTATTGAAAACCCTTACTAAATGAATTGTAACCAAGATGGCGTACAAAATGGTTGCCATAAAAGTTTTTCTATCCACAGCGCTAGCACACATAGAGACCAACTGTTTTTTATTTAATGGTATATTCATGTGATCAGACAGTTTAACTAATATCCTATTTTCAACTGAAATAGTAATGGTATGGTCACATACAACATTGTGTCTAAGACTGTAACCATAAAAAGAAAAGAAGAGAAATACGGACTAAACGCAACCAATCTATGTATAGGTCTCAACCTACACCTTTGAAAAATTCGAGGATAAGAAGGTAGGCATAGCATGACACGTTGGATGCTCAAGCTAGATTATCTACTGAAGAGAGGGCAATATTTATCTAGACTTCACATTTGCAAGTGCACAGAGCTGTGCAGGAAGACCCAGCTTGTAGCACTTGCACCTTTCCCGACAGCCTGCTTTGCATCCACATTTGGTAAGCTGTTGGCAACTCTTGGCTAAGGGCGAGTTGGTTGTCCAGAGGACTTGCCATGCTTCACCAGACTTTTGCCATCCCCACTCAGCAGGGTTCTCTGGCTGTGGCTGACACTGGGTGGCCTGCCCCACACACAACCAGCCTGGTACGCAGCACGCTTGGTGTGTTGGAGGAGAGCTCCTGGTTGGTGGAATGGCCTCATATGCCCTTTGTTTTCTGGCAAACATATCAAGTCTAGCTCATCCACAGTGCCAGCAGTGCTCATTGTTGTTTGCTTTCTCAGCACAGTAGTCAGTGTATGCTGTCCTCAGGAGTTTGTACAAACTAGAGGCTGTAACCTGGTGCATCTGCCGTGTCCTGGTTACACTTGCAGCTGACAGGAAGGATTCTGCAGTTCCAGATGAAGCAACTCCTGCCCCCACCAGAGCTCCTGTCCAACCACTGCCATGAAGAAGAGTACCAAGAGATGTCATTGCTGCCATCTCAATGTGCAGACCACCAAACATTACCAGATACTTGTCTTCGCCATACTGATCAGGCCACTGCCACTGCACCTGCTTTGCTACGGCATAGATTGGCTGATCAGCTGTGATTATGGGTATCTGGCCAGGGTTCAGAAAATCAGTGACATCCTGCACTTTCTGCATCACGTGTTTGATCGTAGCAACAGAATGAGCCTGATCACGCAGGAGAGGAAGCAATGAAGTTATGGTTACTTCAAATTCTGGGCTTCTCTTCATTGAAGCGTGATGAGCTGACCACGTCAGATTCACTGCATCATCTATTTCCTGGGTGACTATGACCTTGTCTAGCCACTGATACTCCAGTGCAAGCTGTGGCCCCAAGATATCTGTGGGTGGCTTTGGTATTGCAGTGTTTGGTGGCACAGGGTTCTTTGTTTGAAAGGAAGCTGGTGAGATGTTTGTGAATGTGTCCGGCAATTCAGGCACCGACCTCACTTTCTCAGGTGCAAACTTTAGTTGCTGTCTTTCCTGTCCAGTGTTCTCCTTGGTGGGGTGCTGAAATATGGAGATGCTAGTTCCATGGAAGGAGGTAGTGGCAGTAGTTGCAGATGGGTTGTGGTCGATGTTGTCCATCACTGCAGTGGTGAACAACCCTTTTCGCAGTACTGGGGACAGACCACACCCTCCTCCACATATTTGCTAACTGTGGCATCTCCTAACTGTGCAGAGACCTCCAGTACTCTGTCATAAGAGATACTGAGGCCATACTGATGTAGCATTTCAACCAGGTTTCTCTTCCTGGTTTTGGCATAGACTGAGAGTCCCATGTAGACTGGGAATGGTGTTTCTCTGTCTTTGGAGTGTCTATGAGTTGTTGCTCCCTCTTTGTATCGGGAGTAGCAGTTGAACTGCATGAGCTGTGCAATGGCCTGGTCTGACTTTGATGCTCCAAATCGTAACTGTGACTTGATGTCAGCCCCATGCTCAACCATCCCTACAAACTGGAGCAGGAGAGGAGGCACAGAATTTCGTACACAAGCCTCAGAAAATGTGCCATCAAACCGTGACTGATGATCAAGTATAGACTTTCTGAGAATATTTGCTGCTTTAGCAATGATAACTGCCTCTGAAAGATCAGATGATTGAGCAAGTGCTTTTCCCACATCCTTTTGAAATGCAAGTAATACATCTCTGCCAGATTTATGAGCCTCAAGTTCTGGAATTTCTGCCAGAAGTTTGTCTTTGAGTCTCGTGGAATTTACACTTGGTGACTCTACACCTAATTGTTCCAGACGTTGTTGGTAGAGGTGGCAAATATCTGCCAGCCGAAATGTGACTGGATCATCTGAACAAAGGTTGTTTTCAACAATGTATGTCATCAGTTCTGACAGAACTAGTGGATACACATCTGATTCTGACTCAGTGCTACCTTGGTCTTTCTCAAGGCTCCTCAGGTAGGACCTTTTTCTGTTGTAGAGGGCACAAAGACAGGCATGGTGATACTTAAACTCCTGTGCAATGACATCCCCACCAGTCAACTTAGCAAGGAGCTTGCCATCACTAAGTATCTCTGCACATTCACGCAATTTCAAGTCAAGGCCCTTAGTACTAGCCTGTCTGAGATCAGATGCAGGTGCCACTTTCTCAGAAAATGCAAACTTCATTGTCATGACTGGTTCGGCGCAGTTTTGCACGACTAGTCTCAGTGTTGCTGGTCTGGTCATTGGATTGTCGCTTTCTTGCACGGTCCAGTTTAGTGTTGTTAAACAACAAGCAACAGTTCACATGGTATTTTGCTGCATTTTTCCTGAGAGTGGCCTCTATGCCATCACCTTCATCCAGCCTTGCTGGATCCATTATCAGTGGCATTTCATTAATTTCACTGAACATGGGAATGTTCCTTGCCAGCATTGTGTACCCATCATGGTCTAGGACATGATGACTTGGAGGTGATGTCAAGTGCTCACCTCTTTTGTCTTTCTGACAAAGACAACACAAACTCCAGTTTGTTTTTCTACTGCTCAATATTGGATTGGCATCACATTCAGCCATGATTTCACTTTTGATTAAGGCCGAGGGGTTATCCTTTTACCACCTTAAACAAAGCACACATTCCTGTATGGGATTCAACTAGGTTCGGTCTCCCTACACCTAGCCCGATCATTCATCCAGTGCCATTTAAGTCCCGTGTGATCTGTACACCATCCGGTAAGTACATGAACCATCATGTACAGCCCCCATACCTTGGCTCGGCTCTCCGCGCTGGGACATCCTGTCTATTCAGGTGCGGCTATCTAACTATAGCTGGTCTGGGGCTGTTAGAAAGCATTTGGGACACTAAACTAAACTATACTACAACTACTAGTCTAAGACTACAGGATTAGTAAAGCTGGATTAGCTGGCACTGAACCCCATGCTGAGTTACACAGCAGTGATGTCACCAGTGTGCCCTGGTTGTGTGCAGACATACACTCTTTTACATTTATTAATTTTCCTTCAAAATTGATGAGTTATTCGAAAGAGATGGCCTCATTAGGATCTAAAAACACAGAAACCAAGATCCATGCTTAAAACGATAATTGTTGAACGGGCATTATTTCTCATTATAATTATTGTTTCTGCCTTTTCTTGCAGCCATATAGCCCCCATATTTAAAGGTAAACTGTACTGAAGCTACAGAAACATAATATTCACAAGAAATAGTATGGAAGAGCTTTACCATATTGCTAGAAGCAAATACATGCCATTCTAGTGAAAAATTAGCCAAAATCTGTCGATACTGGCCGTCATCTTGGAATTTGGCCACCATATTAAATTTTTTGCGTGGCCAGCGCCCTTTTCTGATAGAGGGAACTTTAAAGAGCACTTGTGCAAAATTTCATGCTTGTTTCACTATCTGAACGATTCTTATGAAATATGCAATTATCTGCTGCACTCAGCCGAACGGAAAATCCTAGGTCATCAAAAGCACTGCCAACCACACTCCTCAAAGATTATTGGAACACGCCCTATTAAGGCCTAATATCCCCGTTACTAGTCCCTTCAGAAGCTTCAGAGGTCATAAAGTCAGCTGCCACCACTATTATACAAGGCCAAATAAGGTCATAACCTCTTATCACATCTGTTATAAGGTCAATGACGTATTAAACTTATGTCTCGAAAGAAATCACTGTAGCGATTGGCCAGCATGAACACTGAGCTAGTAGTCCAGTCATTTTAGTCATATTTTAGTGAAATAAATGAAAAAATCATAACAAGCTAAAATTTTGCACATGACTTTAGACACTTAGAAATAACATATCAAAAGTCCCCATTGATCCACCTTGAGCTTTGTCCGCCATCTTGGAAAATGGCCGCCAATTTCCTTTTTGCTTTTTTCATGAAAACGGTTAGTCTGACGAAAATGACTATTCAGTACATTATTAAAGCTCACCAAATTCTCTACAAAAGAGGTTTCATGCACATGTACTCTACAAGTGATAGTTTGCAAGCTATATCAAGTTTTTGCGAGCACAATATTTTAAATTCGTACTTTTTCACACCACCCATGAGGTAAAGTACGTAGGGCGCGTTTTTTTAATGTGGTTTCCCCTTTAGGTCTAATCCATAACTATCTTGATACTCTCCTTGTCACATATACAATTTCTTACACTAAATCTGTGATCTTAACGATTTCCTTGGACGCTCTAGCGGCTCCACTGAAGTAGAAGTAGATGGTAAAACACTTGATTTTGCCGTACCTGAATTATTGACTGGTTCTTCACAGCTAATTTCCTGTTGGTTTGCATGACAAATTTCTTCTGGTTCAACAGATTCTTCATGATCTTCATTGTCACTTTCATCAGTATCACGTGAGGGAGTCTCCAGTTCATCCATTAGTTCTTCCTCGGATTGGATTATAGAGTTTGAGCAAGAAACCCCTCGACAACATACACATACGATGGAACATTTTAGACCCCCTTTTACACAGCTGCAGTTCCGTACACATGCACATGCACAAAGATGTGCACGATATCAAATGTAGCAACTTCTCAGGTGCGGGTGGTAATTCTGTGGTGACAGGAACCAAGCCATCAGTGCCTTTTATCCATCCCCACTGCTCAGGGGGTAGTGGATTGCTCTGCCATAGTTGAACCTGATGGTACTTTGAAGAAAATGTTGTTTTGATGCTTCTGCTGTTGGAAGTCTTTCAGGTTTTACTTGCCTTTTACAACGTACTGTTGCTCTCCTAAAGCACTTCAATCGAAATGAATTTAGCTCAAATTCTTCATCAGGACCTCCATATAGGGCAATAAGTAACTTCTTTCCTGCATCAGCCACTGATTTCTGTGTTGATGTCTTGCTATTAAATACATCTACATGCTTTCTTAGTCTTTCTTTGTTCTGTAAAAGTCTGAATAGTTTAAGCTTCCCTTGTCCGAAGAGAGATGAAACTGTGTCACACCCACTGGCAGCATGAATGAAAAGAATGTAATCCTTTAGTGAACCAAGTGAAGCTTGTAGATCAGAAGAATTGTAGTGTCGGGCAGGCACTTTTCCACGACCAGGTTTCAAGAAAGTAATATTTCTGCTTTCTGGTGTCAGTGCAGTCAGAAGTATAAGAAGGTCAACATCTTCTCCAACAACAGCGATGGTGCTCTCAGAGTTCAAACACTCTTGTATAGCTGTCTGTATAATTAATAAATCTGCGTCATCAGGTGCTTGTTTCACTGAGATACCATTTTCAGCTAGTTTTCTGGACAACTGGCTGATAAATCGAGATTTGTTATGCTCATTTGATAGAATTTTTCTTGACTAATGCATACTTTGGTGTTGGGGTAAAAATCGTATCAGTAGTTTGCAATGTGCATGATCTGCGTTGTCTCTCTGCATACTTTGTACTAGATTTTGAGTCACCGTATCCATCAAACACAATGACTGCCTTTTGTGTGGTAATACTGTTTGATGTATGGGATGTATGCCTCATAGACCTCATCATAAGTGAGTCCTTGAATGTGTGATGGCCACACAACACGATGAAGTAGAAAACCTCCATCTACAATGAAAACTGCTTCATCCAGATACTGAAATGTACTAGTACTCTTATCATTGAACACAC
Source organism: Macrobrachium rosenbergii (assembly GCF_040412425.1). Lineage (NCBI taxonomy): Eukaryota > Metazoa > Arthropoda > Malacostraca > Decapoda > Palaemonidae > Macrobrachium > Macrobrachium rosenbergii. The sequence goes on from NC_089771.1 coordinate 10,722,783, forward strand.
TATACATTGCAGCTTTGTTGGTCTTTCTCATGCCCTGTTCAGTAAATAATGCAGGTGGCATTGGGGCAAGCTCGTACTGAAAATAATCTTGCAGATCAGCAGTACTAGTGTCTAATGTATGTATTATTCTTTGAAACAGAAGAGTTGTATCAACAGGAACAATATCTTCTCGTATAGTGACACTTGAGTTTATTGTTGCCAGAGGGTAACACACGGTTCTTGCGCTTCAATTTTACCTCACCGAAAGCTTGTCCAGTTATGGCATTCATAGACTCAATCAGTTTCATAGCTTTTGTAGCAGTTTATTTTATTATCACCAGTTATCCCAGTTGCAAGTGACATAATCTCCTTATTGTCTGAAAAGGGTGGATGAGACAGAAACCACTGCAAAATCTTTTCTGTATCTTGCAAGATACTGAAGGTCGTAGCTGAATGTGCTGTTCACTATACGAACTTCTCAATCCACAAAACTCCTCAACTTTGGTGCACATTTCACATGTATCTGGCATGCCAAGAATCCACCGACTCAATACACTATCGGTTATCCTCGCCCATGTGTCAGCCCTCCTGAGGTCTTCATGGTCCCTCATTAGCGTTTGTTCAACAGTAAGATCTGACCATAGACCAGCCCAATTCTTGTTTGAGCGCCTGATTGTAAAAAATCCTTTCTTTGTAAACTTGACAAAATCTTCATCAGGCATATGCTGGTGTAAATCATGCATATCTTGCAAGTATAGGTGGCACGATTTTGCATAAACTAAGTGACCAGCTGCATGAAAGTAAGGTATAAACTCTTGAACACACAGTAGGTGTAATTCCCAATTTCCTAGTCTTTCAGCCTCTATATAGTGTAGCATCACAGTCACCATCTGGAAATATTGTATCCAAAGCATTGCTGTTTTGCCCCTTAAGGCAACTTCTTGCACATGAGTGTTAAATTTCTTTACAATGCTATTTATGATAGCCGATTCCATTACTGATGTTGCAGTCAATGTTTTGTTATCATACTGCTGAAGCATGGACTGAACCTCTTGTTTATCCTCATCAGAAATGGTTGCACCATCTAAAAAAGCTGGCCCAATGCAGCATATGTTAACAGATGTGCTCGAAGGGCTCTGGCAAAGCTGTGTCCTGTCATCATTTTGTCTGTAGATTTAGGTGCATAAACTGTCTCCCACACTTCTTTTAATCCACTACCAGCCATGATGTACCCAATAGAACCCATAAATGACATTAAGAGATGAAAACCACCTAGTCACGAAAACATTACCTAAATTCAAACTGTTTTCAGTAGAGGACATAATCTCTCTTGCCTTCCAATATAGTGGCTGGTCAAAAGTAACACATGTCACACTCTTACTGCTTTTCTACATGAATCAGATGCAAAATGTAACACGCTGTTTATTGCATCAGAAGAGGTAGCCTTTAAATCAAGGAAAGGCAAAAAGCGAATGGACGTCGTATCAAAGTCCTCGCTATTATTGATAGCATCCATAAATCCATTCCAGTGTGGAATATCTTAAATTTCATCCACTTCCCACTCAACCATAGCAAATGACAAAATGACGTTGTAATTTTTTCACTAGGATTTGATGTAAGTTTCTTTAGATCCTCAATTTCAATCCTTTTCAGTCCACTTTCACTATAACTTGTGAAGGGTTTCACTGTTATAGATGAACACGAAGAAATTTCTCTAGCAGATGGCATTTTTTCAGTCTTTCAATTACTTCAGGTCTGACCGTTGAGCCTGCTGGTGTTACACATTCAATGCCTCCCATGCAGTGAAATGTGTGAAACTCATCTATTGTGTGCACATCAAAATCTGCATTATCAAAAACAAACTGCATGAAACTATCAGGCAAAATATTAGGAGGGGTAGTTTTCATACAAGATGCTTCAAAGAGTTGTGCTTCATTATATCCAGTAGAGAATCCCAGTTTATGTAAAATATGTACCAGGAGTCTTGATCCAAATTTCCTGTGTACGTAAACAGCTACTCCGAGTAGGATCGGAGAGACAGATGTTCTTGGACGGACTGCTTGTAGGATTGAATGAGCTATAGCAGAGCATACCCTGTGTTTGTTGTCTGTATCTCCTTTTCCTCCTTTTTTCAATTATTTCATGTAATAAAACTTGAAGAGAATCAGGTATGTTGTTTTCAACATTATTAAAGAGTCCCTCAGGAGAAGGATAGTTGCTGGAGTCGTACACCTTTGACTTGATGTCCTCTTTAATAATAGCTGCTGCAGTTCTAACAATCCTCATTCGCTCTTCTTTCTCACTATGGAGTTTTTCATTATACCAAGAATTACATAGCAATTTATCTCCTGATTTGCGGAAACATACAATGGGAATCTTTCTTTGGAGGGTAGTTATGATAACATCATTTCCATACTTTTCTTGTAATTTGGTTTTCAGATAGCTTCCACTTGTCCTGCAAGATTGGTTCTGATGCATCACATCTAACAATTCCTGCAAAGTAAATTGACAGTCATCACTGTCTTCCATATATGAGCAAACTTTCTCTAAGCCAGTTTCTGTATCTTCATCATCGGGTCGTCCACGTTTACCTGACGGATTTAAGTGTTGCTTCGAAAAAAACTTGGAGCTACATGACCTATGGTATCTTGCTTCTTCTGCAACCAAACAATGAACACCAACTATAATTGCTTTTACTTTTTTGTCCCAGTCATCATTACGATTGATGCATTTTTATCCAGCACATTTTTTCCAAAGTCTAAGGTCATTACTCTACTAACTACTTGCCGTCTATGGAGAGGTTTTTTCTTTTCCTCTTTTTCACAGCACTCTTGAAAACAAAATATACACTTTTTCTTGAAATCAAACACAGTTTCTTTTGATCTAATTTTCTGTTTAATAGGTGACCCTGTTTCCTCCTGGTCAGTTGTATCTTTTTTATCAGCTGCTTTTATACTCTTTTCTGTAGTATAGTCTTTTCTGCATTTTATGTGTACTTGAATAGTTGATAAATTAACCCACTTTGCCACTTATCATCTCCTCTTTTCTTACTTGCTTCAACAAGTGTCGACATACCTTTCTTAACACAAACATTTTCACTTTCTATTAAGCGTTCTTCGCAAAGTACACATAATTCACTTTGACCTGTGGTTCCTTCCATTTTTAAAGTATATTCTGAAATGAAAACAAACAAAAAGGATAACCATTTAGAAAATACTATAGTGCAAAAAAAAAAAAAAAAGCCAAGTATCAGATCAAAAGCAAGTGAATAAATTCACGGGCATGCTCACACAATTTAATATGGTTACAAAACCGAGAATATCATTAAAACTATCATTCATAGCAAAAATATGCATTGAACATCTTTTGTAGAAAATATTATGGTGAACAATAATGTATATGGCAGTTATTTTCCTAAGATCAATGGTTTCCATGGAAATAGCGAAAAACTGAAATTTTGGCCATTTTCCAAGATGGCGGACGAAGCTCAGGGTGGACGGATGGGGACTTTTGATATGTTATTTCAAATTGTCTGTAGAAAACATTCTCCAATTTTCAGCTTGTTATGAATTTTTTTATTTTTTTTCCTAATTTGACTGGACTATAGTGCATTTTCTCTCTCTCATACAGCCCTCAAGCTCAGCTCCTCTCTCTCTCCCTCTCTCTCTCTCTCTCTCTCTCTCTCAATCCACCCTTCTCTCTCACTCTATATCCAATTCACTAACTGAACCAAGGAAGAACAGCAAAAATATGTCTGCAAAAAGATGATTTATTCAGCAGTCTAACATGGCAAATGGCTTGGAATCAAATAGAAATGAAATGGGAATATCTACATACCAGCATTGTTAACCCAAAAATAACCAAGAAAAATATAACATAGTGCTATCAACTTCCACTAATCTAATCTCTACAATCTCTACAACAAAAGAGTCAAAACAAGTCAAAAATGACCAAAGTCATGACAAGTCACATTTCCCTCCATTTATTTGAATTCTATTTCAATACACGTGAGGAAACAAAGGAAAAAACAGAACTCTTAAAAATAGGCACGGTGAAAAATAAATGTGGGATATCTTCTACGTTACTAACCCCAAAAGTACACACAATTAAACATAGCAAAATAAAAATTCAGGAAAATGAATAAAAATCAAAGAGACATGGAAAATAAAAAGAAATTGGGAAAAAGATATTCAAAGCATGGTAACAGTACACGTTAAACAAAGTTACTAAAACCCATTCGGGTTTTTGAAAAACAAAATCTCAGCTCACCTCACAGTCAGTACACAAAGTCTCCCAGCAAAGCAGATCGTATCGCAATGACATCAAGATCTGCATGTCTAGCCTGTATTAAAAACGGAAAGTTCACACTTCCTATGACACGCCCATGAGAGCGAAATCGTGAAAGAACAGTCTACCAGAACTTAACGACTTCCGGTGACATGGCCAGAAAATCACTCAAGCAACGATGCCCTTTGTCTCCATAGAAAGTGGGACTGACGAAGGGACTTCGTCAGCAATGACATGCTGAATATGTGGGCACTGTTTCCATTTACCTTTGCCGGGATATCTAAAAGAATAAACGAAATTATAACATTTATTCCTAATGTTTTCATATATATATATATATATATATATATATATATATATATATATATATATATATATATATATATATATATATATATATATATATATATATATATATATATATATATATATATATATATACATACATATATATACATATGTATATATACATACATACATGCACACACACACACACACATATATACAACATCTCGGCAAAAATACTTATACACTCTCTTGATGGCTCAATGGGTAACATCCACTGGAGTCGCTGAATAGGTTTTCGTGTCCCGGGTTCGTGTCCCGACGATTCCAATTCATTTATCACTTATATAAATTCCCCTTCGGCGACAATTCTCCAATGGAGATATCCCGAGGTAGCGTGAATTCGATATTAAGCGACATTTGTAGCTTCATGAATATGATATTATATATATATATATATATATATATATATATATATATATATATATATATATATATATATATATATATATATATATATATATATATATATATATATGTATGTATAATCTGTCTACATGCTGAACTGCCTTAGAGGTACGTGAACAATTCAAGTCGCTCTGTAATTAAGAAGAAACTGTCGGAGAGTAGCGCCCATTATAGTTGCCCTTAATATAACTCGGCACCTGCTACACTATGCAAATAACGTTAAGAGAATCCCACCTACTCTAATTATGGCTGACAACAACATCTAGGCTGCACCGTAACTTGTGATAATATGTTTGTTGTCTCTGAGAGAGAAAAAGAAGAGAATTTAAACTGATTGCAAGATTCTGAAAATAAAAATTGTGTAAAAATAAAATAAATAAATAACTGAATATAATAAATTAACCAACCGTGAGAGGATACGAAAATTTGTGTTCATCAAACGATATTCAAAAGAAAAAATTAAGAGTATAAATAAAATAGATGAATAATTGAAGAAAACAAAATAACGCACTATGAGATGATACAAAAATAAGTGTTTATTAAATGAGACCTAGAGACATTTTATTTCGAAGCATTACTTATTCTTGATCAGAAGAGAATATAGTACTGTTTTCTTTAAAGAGGGCCAGATATTTTTTTTACCTGTTACATTCTTTTGTTTACTTGTATCGCTTGGTTTCTTTGTGTATTTAATTACACAGTAAACTTCGTAAGAACGCAAATAAAACCTTTTTTGCTATTTATTTATTTATTTTTAAAAATCCTATTAAGAACTACAGCACAGCAAACTTTTCTATATCACTGAAATTCTGCTTTTATTTGATTATATATATTGAAAAATCCCATAACTTTTAATAACCTGACAGTTTTAAGTTTAGGGCAACCCTCCAATCATTAAACGCGAAACCTTCAAACGAAACCAAATGACAAGCACTCTGTCTGAAAGAAAATCAAAACACCAAACAAACAAATAGAGTCTAAGGGAACCAACAAGACCTCACTATTGATATTGGAAAAATTTTCAATTCTTCGCCTGGCGGAGAAAAGACCGACCTACTGACAGCGCATGTTTATCGCCCGAACGTCAGGCGGTCTGCAATGAATGCAAGCGTCGGGGTACGGCAATGCATTGCATTGCACTGCTCCCTGCGAAGGAAAACTTCACAGGGAGGGAGGGAGGGAGGAAGGGAGGAGGTGGTCGTCTTTTGGGGCGAATTTATACTTCTGGGGAGCCTCGTTTGTCTTGGGCTTCTTCACTTGCATTCGAGCCCATTTGCATGCAACGCGTCTTTTCTCATTAACTCTTTTGCTAACAGACAGACTTAGCAGAGGGAGATTACGTGAGGGAAATAATTCTTATCGTTTCGTGGATTTTCTTGTTCTTTACTGTAATTCTTGTGTGTATGACTTCTGTCGTGGGAGTAACAACTGGATTTGAAGTTTAAACACTGTTTGCTTTCATTCTCCTTGTGTCCAAATACTCTCTTGATTAATTTTTGTATCTTTTTTGACCTGTTCATTATTACCAGTCACCAGCTTTTATCATTTACTATTATATTTCTCATTTTCAACAACTTTCATCGTAGTTGTTTTGGCTATCATTATATCATCATCAAATTTCATTATGATACGTCATCATTCAACATTTAGCTACATTCTCATTATTCGAGCTCATCATCTTTATCATTATGAATATATATATATATATATATATATATATATATATATATATATATATATATATATATATATATATATATATATATATATATATATATATATATATATATATATATATATATATATATATATATATATATATACACACACACACACACACACACACACACACACACATATATATATATATATATATATATATATATATATATATATATATATATATATATATATATATATCTATATATAAAATTTTCAAAATAGATGCTAATAAATCTAAATATAGCTCCTCTAAAATTTTCAAAATAGATGCTAATAAATCTAAAATAGAGAAAAGCTCCACGTTTATTAATAATTTTGTATGAAAATCCTTCTGAAACTTTTGGGTAATTATTATTATTCTTTATTATTATTTCTTTATTATTATTTTTATATGTTACAGCGGTTTTATGTGAGCAGCACAATGCAATGCTGCTTTGTGTTTGTTACTTGAAGTAGATGGCAATAATAGAATATATATTTCAGCCTGTTCTCTAAGGAATAATATAGGTTGCTTAACTTACTTGTCAGTAACAAATCCCATTGAAACAATTTGTATATATTCACTTTACTTAAAAGCTGGCCTATAAATAATTGCCTTACACAAGTATGATAAGAAAAAATAGCCATCTTCAAATCCTATTAAGAATTGCAACATTTCATGACTATTACCAGAAAAAACACACTTTCGTGTAATATTCTTATTCTCTTTAATCTTACTCAACCTTGCAACAAAATCATAATCTTCAACACTGGAGTTGTCAAATCTCTGAAAAGGAAAACTGAAAAGTGTCTGGGTACTGAAACATAAATTTCTTGATTTGTATGAAATTAATATAGAATCTCTTTCTTTTTAAATCCCAGATACATTGCCAAAGGAATCTGATTTTCCATCCCTGCTCTTACTATACTGTGGACGAGAGATTCTTCCTAACTATTTGAAAGGTTTCTCTCGTCAAAGAGCTTGGGAGATTATTTACTCCAAAAATACCTCTTCTCCATTACTGCCATTCTCCTCACTTCTATTTTAAGGGGATTTTCTAAATATATAAATCTCCCCCTGATGAAGGATGCATGATCAGTTTCCAGGGTTCGTAGAAGCACATTTTGAAATATAAATGTGAATAGTTTCTGGACTTAACATAGTCCTTGGGAATTAGGGAAATGGAATAGAGCATTATCTGAAAGCAGCTTTTTGAAATAAAAAAAAAAAAAAATGAGGGAGCCTTTCATGAAAGTGTAAATGGCAGAAGATTAAATTCTTTAGCTCAGTTATGTGTGCAAGAGCAGAATAATTGCAGTGTGCAATTACTGCATCAGTAATTCATTTAACATGTTTTGGTTCTCATGTACTAACGGCATGAAAGCACATTTCAAAAACCCTTTGTTTTTGTATCTCCCAGATAATATATTAATACTTTCCAACACGTTCCACTAACACATACATGAAATGGCACTAACAAAAAGGTTTAATTCCCAGACGCCCATTGTTTCAATTTTAATGGTACCAATGGATTTAAATCTTGTATTCCCCGTAGAGGTGGGTAGGGCCGTCAGTGTACCTCACGTGGCCCACTGTAGGCACTACTAAAGGGTATTTGCAGCATCCCTTCGGCTCGTAGCTGCACCTACTTTTTAATCTTTTAATTTAGGAAAACTTTTTCAGCCTTGACAGATCTGAATATTTTTCATTATTTTATTTCTCTCCAAAATTCTCCGCATAATAGACATACAAGAATCGAAATGTAACATTGAGGATATTAGACTTCTTACGTCCCTAGAGTACCAAAGGAGACCATTACTGGAGAACCTACGAAGAGAGAGAGAGAGAGAGAGAGAGAGAGAGAGAGAGAGAGAGAGAGAGAGAGAGAGAGAGACAGACTGTGCCTTTAGCAATGGCTTGCAATATCCATGAATGTAGCTGCGAATATCCTTGGGATGTTTGAGTACAAGATCATCATACTGCGAAAGATCCCTAAATGGTTTAATGAACCTTAGCTGGTTCAGCTCTCACGGTTATCTAAGCGGTAATTGCCAAGCTTCTAATTACTCTGCTGAATGCTTGTAGAAGCACTTTATCTATAATTTGCATAATCCAAAGCCATTTCTGCACAGTGAGCAAAGCTTAATATAATTGTGAGGTCATTTCTGCACAGTGAGCAGAGCTAAATTCACTCCGGATTTCTTCATGCGTATGGATTTTTTGTCACATGCGCCCTGACATTTTTTCATATTCACAAACATCAAGCTGAAAATGCTTCATACAAATTCACTCAGCCTCGGAATAACATGCACTGAAGGGGAATTCGAACCATCTAATGGTTGGGGAAAGACGACTTTTCAGTGACGCTATCCATTCGGCTGTCAAAAGGCTGGTTCATGTCCATTTACTGAATCTATCGCAGCAAATTATAGATTTATATAGCTGTGCTATAAGCTATTTACTTGACATACTGCAAACTATCTACAACTAAACATCACGAATGTAAAACTCTATTGGAATATGCACAGCTAAGCTCTTGGGAAATACACGAATCTTCACTATTATGGATATCTAGAACACAAACTCTTTTGGGAGAAAATGAATATAAAAGGAAAGTGATAAAATGAAGCATTCAAGCTCAGTGACTCGTAGACCAAAGATAGCATTTAAAAATAATGAGGCAAAGTAATGAAATTTGGATTACTCAGTGCTGTCTATGAAAACAATTCTAAAATCAAGATAAGTTTTCCTTTTTTAATTAACAACTAACCGTGCCCATTCATGAGTTATCTGAAGAGCTAAACATCCCAATTTTCTTGGAACCAGACGAAATAATATAGAGAGTAGGTTATTTTCCCCTTATTACCGGGCTACATTGACTGCCATTGCGCTTTTGTTCCATGTCATATCTCCTTTAAAGTTGAGAAAGTTATAATAGACTTGACGATGTATCCAAATAACACTATTCAAGATTGTAAAGAAAGCAGGTGGACAATCTTCAAACATAATTATATTCTAACAACTTGGTACGGGAGATGTGGGTTACACTCATACATACATACATACATACATACATGCATACATACATACATACATACATACATACATACATACACAAAATATTATTAATTTAGAATAAGTTAACCCTCTTATTAGTAATGTCTGTCACTCAAATGTAACAGAGGCCAAAGTACAAGTAATTTTTATGGACAGGGCTTTTGAATAAGGATTCTTACTCAAATCAATAATGGAATTAAGTGACTGTTATCATATCCAATCCCAGACAGAATAAAATCAAAATACAGTTAAGAATAATGAGCTATTAGACATATATATGTTGAAATATTAATCAGAGTCGTCCTGAGTGAGTACGAGAATTTTTTCAGGTCACTCTTGTGTCGCTGAATTTAATATTGTAGGTATTAAAAAGTATGTGGATAATTTGGGACATATTTTTCTGTCTTTTTGAATTTCCCCGTATACAAAATTAACAATTTATAAGTTTATAAGAGAGAGAGTAGAGAGAGAGAGAGAGAGAGAGAGAGAGAGAGAGAGAGAGAGAGAGAGAGAGAGAAAATCCATTCATCCTACTCTCTGTATAATAGTCACAATTCAAATACTTATTATAAAAAAAGTAATAAGATAGTAATCAACAGAAAAAAACGGACAAGACTAATATCATCATTATTTCTAATTAAATTTGTCAAAATCAATGTACAAATTATTAATGTCTTTGTTTATCAATATCATCTGGGAGTATAACGAAAGTGCCAGCTGTTGTTTAGCCATGTGTAAAATATTAATTTAAATACGACTATTTGTTATGAATCAGATTCAGTATACAAAGCAATTAGTGCATTCGTTTCTAAATCTATAAATATAATGCTTAACCTACATAAATTTTTAATTTATAAGTAACTTTCTCAAATTCTTATTTCAAATATTTATTGAATTAATTGTTCATATCAAACGAAATTAACAAAACATAACATGAAATCAACACAAAAATCATAAACGCCATATTGCAATCATTTAGACGTTTCTATGAAACACCATAGTTTCTTAGGGAAACCCTTTCTAGTTAAGCATCTGAATGAAAATATAATT
>NC_089771.1:10738610-10741110 GCF_040412425.1 Macrobrachium rosenbergii
TTCATTTATTGTCAAACAGTTATCATAGCTTACTGCAGGTAATAGTTTTAAAGTTCTAAAAGGTCTTTCTGTAATCTTTAATTTTTCTGATCGATTTGCATATGTCCATTTCATATTTTGTGATTTTATTGTTGCCAGTGTTTGCTGGTAATTTCTTTCCTTTAAACAAGCTTACCTGCTATAAAGATTTTTGGAGAATCCTTCTCCCCATTTTTCTCTAAAAGCCATTTGTAATCCTCATTCATCCGGTAAATATTTGGCTAATCAAGGGATAGTTAACCGCGTCGTTTGATTCTGATCTAATCAGATTGTTTTTTCTTGATAAAAAAAGTTCAATGAGATAAATTTGATTAGATGATGAGGTACTCGATAAGCCCCTTAAGTCTTCCATTTTGTGGTGCAATCTTTTGAATATTTCAATTTTTCATAGGCTCTTTTCTCTTAGAAATAAACCTGTTTGTTTAAAGTTTTTTAAAACTAGCTTTCATTTTCTGGGCATATTTTACAGCATAATCTCATTTGTATAAGGTTCCTAAGTGATATTCTCTGTTTGTTCTCTCTAAGACTCTATCTAGGTCTCTAGAAACTGGAGTCTCTCAGTCTCTACTCATATTCATCATAATCTGGGATATAAGCATAATCTCATTTGGGGTTCCTCTCTCTCTCCCTCTAAGTTTGCCCCTTTCTCAGTCTCTCTCTTTATGAGATCATTCTCTCTTTCTCTCTCTCTCTCTCTTTGTTATGAGTTTGCGTCTCTCTCTCTCTCTCTAACTTTTGGTCTCTATCATCTCTCTACTCTCTCTCTCTCTCTCTCTCTCTCTCTCTCTGGAGTTTTGCTTCTCTCTCTCTCTCTCTCTCTCTCTCTCTCTCTCTCTCTCTCTCTCTCTCTCTCTCTCTCTGGGCATACTTTAAGCATAATCTCATTTGGGGGTTCCTCGCTCTCTCCCTCTGGAGTTTTGCGTCTCTCTCTCTCTCTCTCTCTCTCTCTCTCTCTCTCTCTGGAGTTTTGGTTCTCTCTCTCTCTCTCTCTCTCTCTCTCTCTCTCTCTCTCTGAGAGTCTCTCTCTCTCTCTCTCTCTCTCTCTCTCTCTCTCTCTCTGGAGTTGTTGTTAGTTGGTGTGGTCAAAATATTAGTGCCATTGCACGCCTCTCACATTTTTCTTATTTTATACCGAAGTACAGACTATATATTCTGGAAGTCAGACTCCTATTTTTGGCTTAACCTTGTTTTCTCTTGCAGATAACTTATTTTTCCGAGTCATAATTCACGGCTTTTACCCTCATAAGAATATTCAGATAGGTATGAAGATCTCCTTTTGGAGCGGTGTGCTTGGAATATAGCGGCCATATTGTAGACAGTACAAATGGACTAAGGGGGTGGAAGCCACCTAGATAATTTATCATTATGGGGTTTCATACCATGAATGATAAGCAGAAAAAAACGATTTCAGACAAAACTGAGTTCATTACTGTGGCTGTTAATTAATACATATGTTTTGCTTTTTGTTTACATCCTTCTATGTAGTTATAAAAACATTATTAACTTACATTAGTATATTAAGATATATTAAGATGATTTTAACTTCTCTGTGGAACTCAGACTTACTATATCTGTATTTATATATGCACATAGTAGGAATACGTTTATTTGCATTACGGTAAATGGATAAACAAGTTATCAGCAGTGTTTAGTCTCTTGGTAATTTAATTATTTCCATCTTGGTGAAAGTCCCTTTCCCCAAGTCCATGGAAAGAAGGTAAATTGAAAATGCTTTTGCTTCAAAGGCAATTTTTGTTTCCCTCAGTCACCTTTTAGCTTTCTTTACTGAAGCTTCAGTTCGTCCCCAGGGTCCGCGTGGAAAACCTTCGGCCGCCTCCCTTGAGACCTCGTGTCCCACTGTACCTCTTTTTAACGGAGTGATGACAGTCTGGAGAAACATCTTAGATCCTGGGACGAAAGCATGCAATGATAATTGCGAGAAATAGAAACGCAGGAAAAAGAAAAACAGATCTTTTTCCCGATGTTGATTTTCCTTGGCTAAAAAAAAACTCTCCCAAAGGAGCAGTATTTAGTTGCTTCCTGTTCACAGTCGGCGATTTTTATTCTTCTCTCAACGTTGGAATTGCTTTGATGATCATGATGATGGTGATGATGGTGACTTTTATAGTTAGAGAAGTAGATGTATAAATATTCGTGTTATTAGACTTTCGAACCTTGAATAATTACAGGAAGCATATTGGTTAATGCCTGTCCAAACCCTTAGACATTTCTAAAACTGTTCTCGTTATTGCTTTTAATTTTTCCATCTATTTTAAAAGGGGATGAAAGCTACATGAAGAATTTTATGTCAAATGTCCTTTCCATCTGTTTAAAAAGTTTATTTGTAAAAGTCAGATCAGTAATTGTAACTGAAATTAGCACCTCCAACCTTCGGCCTTCTGTAGATAGGAACATTATTTAATCGTATGCATCACAATTTCGATCTCATCTTTTATAATCT
>NC_089771.1:10746110-10748610 GCF_040412425.1 Macrobrachium rosenbergii
TAATAACAATAATAATAATAATAATAATATATGGTAGTAGGACATGATAAGAATGCACTTAGGCCCGAAAGACATTTAGGCCGAAGCCTGAAAACCGAACGGACATGAATACGAACGGACAAGGAAGAAGAAGACTGGAGGACATGGTGCCGAATAGCCAGACCTTCCAGTGGCCAAATGCCGAACAGATATGAGGCGAATGCAAAAAGTCGAAACAATCTTGGGTGGGTTTAAATTAGATTTTACCACAAACCTTGATTAGATCATTACCAATTTCGTTACAGGTAACAAGGAAAACTAATTTTTTTCCTATTTGAAATTTCTACGTGCAAAACAATATTTAATTACATAAAAAATGTTAATGCATTTTTTACAATATTATTTTTAGACTTACATTGTTTTCAATAATATTTTGTAAAAGAAAGTTGCAAATAATGGTTGCAATGATTAAAATTTTTAATTCCAGAATACAATTTTTATTTATATTTTTTTACATTATGATTTATTATTTGTAATTTATTTCACTTCATTATTATTTTATAGCTTACATTATTTTCAATAGTATTTTGTGACGAAAGTTGCAAATAATGGTTTTTAATTATCTGTTCCTTACTTTCGACTTATATATATTCAGCATCTTGTCCATTCGTCTTCCGGTCAGTTATCTTATTCAGGCCTTTCCATTGCGGTATCAGTTCGCCTTCTTGTCAGTTCGATTTCCTGGCCGTTTCGGCATCTTTCAATCTTCCTCTTACTGTCCCTTCGACTTCTTGGCTTCGGCCTCTTGGCTTCCGCTAAGTGCATTCGGCATCGTGTCCGCACACGTAATAATAATAATAATAATAATAATAATAATAATAATAATAATAATAATAATAAACATTTTCAAATAGGGAATTTCATTTAAAGATTTTTTTTCACAAATTTAGCACTGTTCTCTATCTAGAGAACTAGAAGCTACCAAATATCTATCTCTCCATTTCTCTATTTTACTTCATCTACCTCTGTTATTATAACGCAACGTGAGTGATGCGCTTTTCGTGTTGTTGATGTAGGTGCATGAAATGGCAAAGGTTGTGAAAATATCACTGCACAGGGTGTTCATCCTGAATTCAGCAACTGAAGTGAGAATGTGGTAGTGACAGTTGTATTTCCCTTATAACCACCCTCTTTAAGACAGAGGAATTGCCACAATGGTTAAATATTATATATGGGCCGCGGCTCATACAATATATATATATATATACCTATATATATATATATATATATATATATATATATATATATATATATATAGAATATATATTATATATGAAGTATATTGTGTGTGTTATGTGTGTGTGTGTGTGTGTGTGTCGTGTTGTATGTGTGTATATGTGTGTATGAAAGCTTGATGAATCTGCCCATGCAATACTGTGAAAATACAAAAAAAAAAATATCACTAAAATATAAATTATCCACACAGTTCCAAATGCCTACCGTAATGGAAATATGTCCACCAGAATCTACCACTGCATTCCTGTCACCACACTCCAATTCCCATTTGAACAGGGAGGAATAAACAACAGCATTTTGTTGTTTGTCACTGCGGCAATATCCGTTAAAATCGCGTTTTATAATATCCCCGATATAGAGATTGAAATCGCCTGTGAATGCCATTCTACGTGGTAGAAGCAAATGGCTCTAAAGTGCTTGCGGATACCTGTTTTTTGCTGCCTGGGTATGAAAAGCAGTCTTTGTGGGTGATATGGAGTAATCTGTTGTTGTTTAGGCAGAATCTTTAACAACAATGAACTGTAAATAAAACAGAAAAATCTGAGTGTGTGCCTGTGTATGTGTGAGAGAGAGGGATAGCGAGAGAGAACACCTATGAGTAAATGAACGTAAAGATCTCTTATAGTGCAGAGAGAGAGAGAGAGAGAGAGAGAGAGAGAGAGAGAGATCGCTGATGGTAGTCGGCCTGATAGTAAAAAAAAATCTCCATCAGATCTGTAGAACTCAGGTGAGAGAGAGAGAGAGAGAGAAATACCTAACAGTAAACAAAACAGAAGTCTGTTATACTAGCCATAGAGAGAGTTCGACGGTGGGAGAGAGAGAGATGGGGCCTTTTAAGTCTGATGTCATCACGTTTTCCATCATACATGGAACACAAAGTAGAAAACTCTTATTATTAAGGTCAAAAAATATATTATTCATTGATGTAGAACTTTCTGATTTTACCAACTTTACAAGTTCTACAAATTTTGTATCATTAGAATTTTGTAATCCAAAGAAATCATTTTAAAATCTAACAGTTTCTTATTCTGAATAAATTGAAAAAAGATTTTATGAGCAAAAGTGAATAACTCAATAGAGTTTATTGTAAAGATTATAAAGAAAAAACAAACTAATAAGTACAGGGAACACAAGAAAAATTTTTTCTCTCAAACATTATTTTCTTTTCAGTAAAAACGTTCAGCAATAATAATACGTTCTCTCTCTCTCTCTCTCTCTCTCTCTC
>NC_089771.1:10751110-10776110 GCF_040412425.1 Macrobrachium rosenbergii
AAAACCATGATACAGATTAGACAAAATGAGACTGAAAATTTAGATTTAAGTTTCCAAATATGATTTTGGGCAAAGACTCCTGACATCTTCGTTAGAGAAATCTGGGACTGGTAATGGAATTACCTGAAGAACCAATCACCTGTGTGAATTTAATGAACGGAACTCCATTGATGCGTTATCAAGGGAAGATGTAGCTTAAGGTTCATGATGCATTTAACAGTAACCAATTTCTGCAAATTATATGTACCAAAGATTTACAAAATACTTTTTTTGTTAAATGTAGCTTCAGCTAAATTGTAATTAAAACCCTAGAGTCAGCAAAAATTATTAATTGCATCCGTTTTTACTGTTTTTATAACTTACTATTTCAACACACTGCATACACAGATTACTGAACAGCATGAATCTTATGTATGAGAAATTGAGCATAAGATATATGGATGATATTTGTGAGAATGTATCGAAAGACAATGTTTAAATGATATTGGAAAATACCGATAGTTTATTTTCTTCTTATCGTATCAAAGTACTTATGCCTGTTACGTTGATAAAATACAGTAGTAGTAATTATTATTATTATTATTATTATTATTATTATTATTATTATTATTATTATTATTATTATTATTATTATTATTATTATGCTCAGCGACCTTAGTAGGGGATGCATCCCATTAGAATAAAAAAATATGGAATAGTGAAAAGTAAATTGTGAAACAGAAATAAAACAGAAAAGTGGAAAAAACAATACAGAAAACTAATTAAATATGAAATGACTCTTATGCCCGCCTGCTCAACGAAGGAAAAAAGTTATCTGGCCGAAGTTTGAACTCCTGAATTTGAATTCATGAAGTTGTAACGATTCAACTACTTGACCCAGAATGTCTTTACCTAATTAGGTCACATCTGGAAGGAAACTTCCCGGAAACTATGTGGTGTTGAACCTCAAGAAAGAAAAGGCAAGGCTGTTGAATTAAAGTGCATGGAAAGCGCATGAATAGTTATGCGTGATGTTTGGTATAGTCTGAGAAGTTCTAAATGGAAAGGATGATGAGAACTGTGAAGAATTTTATACTTTAGGCATAATGAGGTGAACGATGGAAGGTACCAAAGATTGGAACTGTACTGTAAGTTTAGGATTTAAATACAAAGTTATCCTCCTTTTATAAATTATTTTTATGTGGCATCACTACTTAAAAATGTCACATGTATGGATATTTAAACAGGAAATTAATTTATAAGTACTAAATATTACCCAAAACTAGTAAACAACAAAACTTTTTGTAATATTTCTTTAACATTTCCTTGTTATTAACATGACTTACCTTAGGAACATCTTTCTTGCCAGACTTCTTAGAAAAATCAATATCATCAGATCTAGAATTAAGCTAACATTCAGAGATCCTATGATATCTTTATTGGAGTTTTTATTAATTATTTATGACACTGAAGCAGTAATATATATATATATATATATATATATATATATATATATATATATATATATATATATATATATATATATATATATATATATATATATATATATATGTGTGTGTGTGTGTGTGTGTGTATGTATGTATGTATGTATGTATATATATATATATATATATATATATATATTCATAATATATATATATATATATATATACTATATATATTCAGAACCAACTGTTTGGCCTCCTTCCTTGATTTAATAGAAATATATCAAAAAGCTTTCTCTATGTTAAAGTAAGAGGCTATACTAGGTAGGGGAGCAAGAAAAGGAGTTGTTGTTTGAAAAGCCCAGCCGTCAAAATGGGTAGGAATTTTAGTTAGCGACATATCAGACAGGATAGGTTTTGCTAGGACCACCCTTAGCTAGATTGTACCTTAAGCTCACTTTTCTATGACCTTTGTACTGGCGAGTTTTTTCATTTCTCAGATAATACCTGCGCCAACGCCAAACAGTTTGGGGGAGGAGTTTGAAGCAAACACCCCAGTGACTGACCCAGCTTCGAGAGAGTCTAAAAGCAACCGTGAGAGAGGCAACATGCGTATCAGGCATCTCTCATAGCCCACCTTTGTTCTCTCCCCCTCCACCCTTTATCAAACAGCAAGGGAAATTGCCATTTCGATGGATCCAGGGCTTCTGATGCAATTGATCACTGCATTATCTATTCCACGGTAAGTCTGAAGATGACAATTTCTCCCAGTTGTCTTCCCCTTCATCTTAAACGCTCATTTATCATGTTTCAAGTTTTCCTCTCATAAACAGTCACTGACTAAGAAAAATCCTAGAAAAACCATATCCCATTTATGAAGACAAATATATGAATACAATTATTGTTGTCTAGTCGAATTACATAAATTAGCCTCCATGGTGTTAAAATAATATTCAATAATATTCTTGATCTAAGATTCATCCCTTGCAGTCAATTAATGATAAGTGAGAGGTCTTTTGATTAGGAATGTTATCTGCATTATCTATTCCAGCGAACTGGGCACGTCTTGGAACCTGACCAGAACCTTGTTTGGAGAAGAATTAGCATCCTTGATACCACGATCCTCAATTCATGCACTTGAAATTGCTTTATAGATGTATCACAAGAGGCCCCAAGGCACTGCATTATTCACTCCTTTATGTTGAAATATCTTGTGTCCGAAGTGGGATGAAGTTGGAGCTGTTATTAGCTCCCGTAAGAAACAATTAATACCTTTCTGTGTTGAACTAGATATTTGAGTAATGTTGTTGATTTAGCTCATGTGTTCAGAATAAATCGCTATATTCAGTAATCTAGTCTCAGCTGACGACCTAAATCAGTTATGTTAACTTGTCTGTCTTTTTTTTTTAGGTAATTTTCAGCCTTAACTGATAGGATTACGTGGGTCTTAGGTTAAGCAAGGAAATATAAATTCCTAAATTAATATTTAAACTAATCAACCGAATGACCCACGTAACAGTGTCGACATCTTGCCTAGATCTCTGGGATTAGACGTAGCATTCTCTAAACAGAGATAAAGAACTTGGAATCAGATTAAATACGAATTAATTCAAAGATAAAAAGTCAGATCATATTCATTTCATGCTAAATTCTCTCAAACAAGGATACAGGCCAAAGTAAGTAATATTAAGAATACCAATGTTATAATAATAAGGGTAGGTAGGAAAGTGTGCATTAAATGAGAGCAGCTATTACTTGCAATTTACAATAATAAGGAAATGTTTACCGTGTTCGAAAGCTACCGCCTGCCACAGGTGCATACCAGTCCAATTCGTAATAAGTTACCAAGTCAAGATTTAATATTTCGCTATTCGCCGGCCAATGATTAATGCATGGTATTAAATTTTTGAACTAGTTAGCTATTGCATGACAGTATTGGGAGGGTGTGTGCCTAGCGCTTCTCTCGTAAGATAGGAGGGACAATTTACAAGTCCATAGGATATTTCTTACAAAGCAGCAACTGTGTCAGCCCTAGAGAGAAGGCCACGATTGAGAGAAACCAAGAGAATTACTTTACCTCGTGGGAAATCATATCAAATTCATTTTCCATTAATATCGCAGATGAACAGTATCAGCGTTCAATTTCATAATTTGCCTTTTACATTAACGTAAACCAGGCCAGTAAGGACATCACATGTCCATTCCTTTGTATCGTGAAGGGCCCGCAGTAAATATGGCAGACAGCAGTAGGACTTAATTTCGGGGCTAAAAAAAAAAAAAAAAAGAGAAATCATAACAACCTCGTTTACCGTCTTTATAACTTAATATAACTCGCATTTGTGGTATTCTAAGTTAAAACTTGCATTTTCACATTAGCCTCGTTCGTTTGTAAGAGGAATTCGAGTGTTTTGTTCTTTTGTATTGCAATAGCATAACAAAGAAAGGTGGGAGGTTGTATATGCCTCCACCAGTCGGCGTCTCCTTGCTTCCAGTAAGCCATTGTGTCTTGAGCCATCAGCTGTGTGTGGTCACGTGACCCATCCAGTAGCCGCCATCTTAAAACTTTGTTGTTGTTGTTTTCCTGTGTGACCTCACAAATAACGTCTGCCTCATGTGCTCAACTTAACAAACTACTTTGATTCGTGCATTACCATATTCTCAAATCTTAGAAAAAAAAATATACTTCAATTACAGGGAAAACTAGGTATAGGATTTAATGCAACAAGTAAAAGAAAGTTAATAATTCAGTCAGGGAATAATTTATTTAGGAAATGTGACAAAAGTTCCTACACAAAGGTACACTTTTGCAGGGAATTATATAAAAGAAAAAAAGAGAACCTCATAATTTAACCATACTTATCAGCCTAAGACTTAAGAAGAGAATGGTAATAAGGCACGCTAATATTGGCAAAACAACCCATTACCTAACATAGCCAAAGTAAAAAATATAAAAAAAAAAAAATTAAAAGAAACCTGCTAGTGTGCATTTCCAATCTTCCTTATTTACTCAGGCAGAGCGAACTACTCTTGCTGGATACTTTTCTTTTCTCTCTCTCTCTCTCTCTCTCTCTCTCTCTCTCTCTCTCTCTCTCTCTCTCTCTCTCTTCCATTTCTTTTATCCACTTACGTAAGCTTTTAAGATAGCTCAGAAATGTATGTGCAGTCTGCATTGAAAGAACGGGCCGACATAGGAATATAATTAATTAAAATAAAGCAAATAAAAAGAAACACCTATGTCCCACAGATAGATGACGATAAGTTAAGATTAACCATAGTTGTTGAAAACTGTCTGCCACGAGTGGGGTACGTATTTTACCCAGACTCAAGCATAAAAGCCTTTTTCCCTCCACATGAAAGGAAATAGCACAGCTGGTCCTAGGAACTAGTCACCCACGAGGGCCAAAGCAACCAAAATTTATTTTTCTTTTCCACAGTGCCATTAATCTGAGGCACTGTCTCAAACTGAAGCGCTTACTTATCTATTTCTTCTTACCTTCCCATTTTCTACTACTTATTAGTTACACTCTGCTTGGGCAGAGTACATTTTTTTCCCTTAGTACAATTAGTTGTACTCCAAGATGAGTGTAGATTCCTAGGAACACACCGGCACCATAGTGCCACTAAAGACAAAAGTCCTTTGTGACTACATAAGCTACACCTGGACCTAGAGATACAGAGTGCTAACAGTATGACCTTTGCACGGCACACTCAGCCAAAGTGCCACCTTACTAAAAAGGTGCCACAACAAGTAGATGCCCTTACCTACCAGAACCATGGTGACAGAACATTACAGAGCCTTTATGGATCTGGGGAAGGAGGCAGGTCTCATGGGACAAGAACTCGCCAAGTAGGTCAAGGAACAGCTGCATGACTTGGCCAAGCAAGAGAGGAAAAAAGAGCAGAACAGTGGAAGGAAAAGGAGGAACAGAGGAAGTATGAAGCAGAACAGAGGAAATATGAAGAAGAACAGAGGTGGCTGGAAGATGCAAGAGAAGAGAGGGGAAGATAGCATGAATTAGCCCTCAAGGAAAAGGAGCTCGGGCTGGTGAAGACTTGAAGGGAAAATGCTGAAGTTATGGTTATCCAACAAGCCTCCAACCCCTCACCTGCTGCACCAAATGCTCCAATCTTAAGCATTAATTCCCTAGTCCCCAAGTGGACTGAGGAAGAACCAGAAGCATGGTTGGAGGAAATAGAGTCGCTCTTTGAAAATTACAACACCACCGAGACAGAGAGGGCCTTAGTGCTTGCCATGCACATGGAAGGAAAAGCTAAGGCAGCCCTTTGCTCATTGGAGAAGAGTCAAAGAGGCGACATGGTAGAAGTTCGTAGGTCATAACAAAAGCCTACAAAACAACCCCGGAGAAATGGAGACAGCAGTTCCGGGGTCTTGCCAAGGAAGTCGGCTGGTCCTGGACTGGATGGGCCTGTCACAAGACCTAGACCAGTACCTGCTGGTTCGACTCCCTGTCATGCATGCACTACATTCAAGAACCTATTCAATCGGGCCATGCTGGAGGATCTTTTCCAATGTGTGGCTGGGGCCCTTGCTGTGTATCTCAATGACAAGCAGCCCACCACACTTATGGAAGCCTGCCTTATGGCCGATTCATGGGAAGCCTGCAACCAGTCACACAGCACATCTCACCAGAGCATAGTGCCTCCCGGGTACCTCTCAGGCTCGACTCGACCGAAGAATGGACTACCTAGGAAGCCTACATGCTCCCACTGTAAGAAGGTGGGGCACACTGAATCTGACTGCCACTGCAAGTTGGCAATAATAAGCAGCCTACTACAAACAACCAGAACTCCTCCCCCTCTACTTCCACTCAACCCTCTCCACCAACAGTCACCACAGGTCACTGAGCCCCCCACAAAAGGCTCTTGTCGATCCTATGGTGCTGCTGGCCACTATAGTGCTGGACATCCGGCCTGCCCAAATCATGTCCCAGCCAGCAAGTTTGTCAACTTGATAAGCACCTCATTCTCTGCGGCTGGGATGCAGAAGATACTTCACCCTGAGAGGCTGTATACCCAGTTCATCTTGGTGGCACTCCTTAATGGCTCTAGCCTGCCCGTGGCCCTACCAGTCACAGTAGACACTGCAGCCGACGTTAGACTGATCGCCAGGCCCCAAGTGCCAGCCAGTGCTACGGTTGATGAGCAAGCTCGGTGGGAGATGAAATGGGTAGAGGGCCACACCAAAACCATTCCCACAGTCAAGCTCCAGGCCATGACACCTTGGGGCATGCTACCTCACTGCCTTGGTGTGGTGAGTGGAATCAGGCCTGGAGTGGATTTCCTGTTAGGTCAGGACCTCCTCTGGAGAAGACCTTCCCCAACAACACTTCGCAGCCATGCTACCTCCTCAATGGAGGCCCTGACTGTAGGATCACCTACTCAAAGCACAACCACTTTGACTGGCATGCCACCAAATGAAGAAAAACCACCTTTGGCCAGCTGAAGTGGTAAGCGGAAGGGGCACATGCAAAGCAATTCCAAGCCTAGTCCTCCCTCTCCATGAAAGGATGGCCAGCAATGAGGTCCTCCCTCTCCACGAAAGGACACTTAAGGGAAGCAGTACTGGTGTAGAGCTTGGAAGGTGACAGGCTACTCCACTAATTGGGAGGGCTGCCCAAATAAGCAACGCCCAGCGGATGTCCCAAATCAAGACTCTCCAAGAGGCTCTGACCCCCAGCTCAACTCAACCCATCCGCGAGGTATTGCACCTCCGGACCCCTCTTCAGGCATGCCTGACCATCAGTATCTGCCAGTGTCACTTGCGAGCTCTGAGCAGTGCCATGCTCCATCCATCTCGGAGGTTGAGCCTCCACAAGAATTGGCCCTGTGCCAAATCCAGATCATGAGATGGACCCTCCTCCAGGAGGTCCAGGAACCATCACAGCATTAATCTTAGCAACCTGTGAGCCTCCGGCACCTGACACTTCTTCCTCATCAAATCCGTCCCCAGAGGATGAATCCCTGGTGGATCGAACTGTCACACCTTCTCTGGGAGACCAGGAACTGGCCTCCCCGGATGCAGAGGTTGGGACCGCTCTTGCTTCGGTTGTTGCAGCAGCAGAAGTAGGGAGCCCTCCTGTAGCCTTTGAGTGCCACTGCTCTGTGGGGTGCCCTGATCTTTTACAATAGCTATACACGAGCTTCTTGTGAGGGGTCCCATTCTAGGGCGGAGGCTGACCAGAGGTAGGGGAAGAGGGCCAAATCTTACAGCCCCAGCAACTTGCTGCAGAATGGTGAGTGCCCCAGAAAAGGAAACTGCAGCACTCATCTAACGTCGGAGGGTTCCTATTGCAGAAGTAGGTAGTGAGGGTGGGAAGGGCGTAGTGTAGGAAGTCCTCAAGCTGGAAAGTTTCTATTATTCCCTCTTCAGAGGTAGCCTTGCAGGACTCTAGCCACCGCGTGAGAGCTTGGGACTTATGGCATGCCCAGTCAGCCCGTTTGACCAGCCTCCCTCAGGTGTCCTCTCCAACATTGTCTCCATCTTTCTGGGGTGAACTCATAGAACTTAATTATGACCTTCCAAACCTCCGCAAGATTTCCACTGTCTGCTAACGGGACGGAGTGGAACGCGGTTTATCCCATTCCCTCTAGATATTTTGACAGGAGCATAGGGATTTTTGCGGGCTGGGGCTTGAAATTCCTGAGGACCTCTTCCACTTGGTCAAGCCAGGCCTTGGGCTCTGGGTCATTTAATTTTGGCATCATGGAGCTGGTGGCAGTGACAGAGAATGGTGGAGGCATGGTTGCAGGGCTACAGATCCCTTGGGCAGCCATGGTGAATTCATGGGTGCGATCCTTCTGCCGCCTAGCCAGCTTTTCTTGTCTGTCGCACTCTCCCATAGCTAGTCTTTCTTGCCTGTCTCGCTCTTCCTTGGCTTCTCTTTCTTGCCTGTCTTGGTCTTCCTTGGCTTCTCTTTCTTTCCTTTCTCGCTTTTCCTTGGCTTCTCTTTTTTTCCTTTCTCTTTCTAGCCCAGCCGTGACCCAATCTTGCAGCTCTTGGCCCTTCAGACCCATGGTTTTCCCAGCCGTGACAAGGGCTGTGATTTTGTTGGAGTAAGATGCCATACTGCTGAGGTGTCGAGGGAAGTTTTTATTTTATTACAGGGCACAGGCAATATTATCCTGACTAAGCATAATTCGCAGGTTTGAAGGATGGTCTTTATCCAAGTTGTTTGGAGAACGAGCTCTTGGATGAACTATCTAGCAGCCTGAAGAGCGTAATGGGTTCTTAGGAGAACATAATTAATAGATTGTTCAAAGAATGGATTCTTAAATGAAAGTGACTAGTAGCTTGAAAAGTGTAATGGGTTCTTAGGTGAATGCAGTTAGTAGATTGTTCTAAGAATGGGCTCTTAAATGAAAGTAACTAGTAGCTTGAAGAGTGTAATGGGTTCTTAGGTGAACGTAATTAATAGACTGATAGAAGAACGGGCTCTTAAATGAAAGTAACTAGTAGCTTGAAGAGCGTAAGGAGTTCTTAGGTGAACGTAATTAATAGACTATTCGGAGCTCTTAAATGAGAAACAAATAGTAGACTGAAAGTGTAATGGGTTTCTTAGGTAACGTGTAATAAATTATTCGAATAATGAGCTCTTAAATGAAAGTTACTAGTGGCTTGAAGAGCATAATAGGTCCTTGGGTGAATGTAATTTATAGATTGAAGAAAATCTCTTAAATGAATGTAACTAGTAGCTTGAAGAGCGTAATGGGTTCTTAGGTGAACGTAATTAATAGACTGTTCGAAGAACGGTTCTTAAATGAACGTAATTAGTAGCTTGAAGAGCGCAATGGGTTCTTAGAACTCAAACATGTAATAACTCTGTGAAAGATCAAAGCAAATTACAAACAAAAGAAATCATTTATGACTTTTGCTCTACTTTGCAGAATTAACTTATGCTGCTGACAGCAGTAATAATTTTACTTTCTAAGAAAATTATATTAATCAGCATTTAATGAGTATAAAATAATGTAAGGTGGTTACTTAACGTGTTCTTGGACGTAGGATTCTCAAGGGAGCTAGTATAGCGTGTCCATAGAACGTGGGCGTTCGTAATTGAACGGATTTATTGTGCTGAGAAACACCCATGGTTGGCACAGATGAATGTACGCTTTGAAACCAGTTTCGGGTAACACATGTCCATACTTGACATAAATAACTGAGCCTCCCCGCAGTATGAAGGTAACCAAATGCAAACAATATAATGCATGTTATAAATCTCAGCACCGAGACGTAACCATTAATCTTCTTCTTAATATGACACTATTATTAATCTTAGTGTCGAGACAAAGTAAATAAATTCTCCTTAATATGACGAGTACAAAATGCTTACAGCTATCATGCACAGATTGAATATTTTTCTAATGGTCATGTCTGCGATGTATTATTCTACTTATGGAAGTTGCCTGGCTGGCACGTGACTACACACCACAGTTATTTACACAATGGTTGTGCACATGTGGTGTTGACAAAGAAGGCAAACAGGTGGGTGGAACACGTGCTGTTTGTTTTGAGAGAAATCTCGCGTGAAAAGTTCTGAAAAAGAATGGGGTTCCCGGCTTGGAGACTCGGGATTTATGAATGTGTACAAATTCTCTTAATTACCTATAGTTAAATGTCGGTCAAAAAGGCAATGATTTCAGGAGTTGACAATGGCTCACGTGTCTGCAAATGAAAAGGTTTTCTTTTTATGTTGAAACAAGATTTTTAAGAAAACTTAACGCTTTTGCTACAATGATCGTGAGAGAGAGAGAGAGAGAGAGAGAGAGAGAGAGAGAGAAATATTTACTCCAGCGAAGTGAAAATTTCTGGATGGGCTATAATTCACGGCCCAAATTTCCAGTGTAACCTAGTTAATTCTTGGACGACAAATTGTCCAAAGCACATGGAAATTAAGCCCAATTTCCTTTCTTTATCACTTATTTCTTACTTCAGAAGTTAAGACATTGAACTATCGTAATGTTAGTCACAAGCTTGTGTTTTGGAAAATACGCTCTCTCTTTGCCATAAAAAAATCTTGTTAGCGTGCATGTGGCTTATTGTTTCTTAACACTGTTCACAGTCACGATTTTATTTGCACCTATGATAAGCCAAAAACAATAACATTGTACTTATGCTGTGGAAACTTGTTTGCTTGTGCTTATTTTAGGTTTATGTTACCAGATTCGTTTCTAATCTCTCAGCCAGCCTTAGCAAAGCTACTGGTTGGGAGCTGCACGTTGCAAGAAGATTCTTTGCAATGATCCAGATTGCGATCTTGAGCCGGGCCACCACTTTTAGAGTATTCGTACTGACTACTTACTTTATCCCTTGCTCCGGGATCAAATCAGGGGATCTGACTGAAGTCCAGGGGAATCACTATTTCACCTTGCTTAGCTGACTGCAATTTCTAGGCCAGTGAGTACCCTAATAAGAAAACAGTTGGGCTGAAAGCCGTATTTCAACAAGGAATTGTTGCAGGTAAACATCTAAAAGTTACTTTAAAGAGGAATATATTTACAATTAATCATGTCACTCAGAAGACTTGGGAATGACAGGCAGGGAAAGTAATATTCTGCCGCAGGATTAATTAATTCAGGAAGCGTTCAAGTGCTGAAGAATAAATGCTGTTCCTCTTTGAAGGGGCCCCGATGATATGAGGCAGTGAGGATGTCATTGCAAAAAGCAAAAGACAAAGCAGTTGTTTCCACAGCTCACGACACCATCTGCAATTTGAAGAATGCAACCGGTTATGTACGAAAATTATAATGATGTCGGCAAATCTAGAGGTTAGACATATGGTGCCAAGATAACTTGATTCTGGTGCGAGCTACGTACATTAACACTTCACACTGGGGCTAACTGAGCCAGGACTTTGTGAGAAAATGCACTTCAGAAAAGGAAATGAATTTTAGTTTAAAAGGTTTAAGTTGTGTGACTGTTTTAAAAAAACCTTGAATCAGGATGTTACCTTATAAAGTAGCGTTGGAGAGCCTTGTCTAAAGTATATGCCAGGGTTGGAGGGATGAGTTTAGTGGGTCACACTTGAATGGCACTGGGAGTGGCCATAAGGGGCCATGTGTGTCAGCTCAATAATGGAGCTTGCAAGGGGACATGCATTAGTTTTTGATGCCAGGTAGGGTTCTGAGAGAGTTGCTATGGCATCAGGCACATTTAAGCCCTCAGGGATTCAGATTTGGTCGTGCTTAGAGGGCACTGAGATCGCAGCTGAGTCACAATCTCCATTCTCTGTCAAGCTCTTCCAAATTCTGGTGACTTCTGGCAACTCATGTTTGTTAGTTTTTATGGGGAACTCAACTTTCCCAGTGGTTTTCAACAGGCTTCATCTCCATTTTGCCTTTTTACCTAAAAGGCATTTCAAGCAGTCACCAGTTCTTAAGAAAGGTCAAAAGTTGTACCAAAGGGGATTATGGAGAGAAAGTTAGGTAGGGGCTAAGTTTATCACCTTTCCAGTAAGCTATTGGTATGAAAATACTTCAATTAATTTATAAATCAGTTGGGAGTTGGTTTTTATGAAGTAGTTACCCACATTACATATATATATATATATATATATATATATATATATATATATATATATATTATATATATATATATATATATATATATATATTAAAATATGGCCGCATATAATGTTAAAGGTACAGAGTGTGATGGAAGAATTTTTGGTTGCAAGATGGTACTCTTGAAGCCGTCACTTGCAGAATCGATTGTATTCAGCAAATAGTTGATCATCTCAGCAGTTAATGTGATGAACACGCGATTGGCCAGGTCATCATATGACCAAGTCGCTATGCGTGTACAAGAGTTCGTGTGTTAGAATCTGATTTTTGTGTCTAATTCTGCCCCAAAAATTAGTTCGGTCGTTCATTAGCGGACCTAGATCAGGATCGTGAAGACATTATCTTTGAGTGTTGCAAGCTCTTAGAATTGGCAGAATAAAGGTACAGTTCAGACTCTTCGTTTTTCTATGAAGTGTGAACTTATGGTCTTTACCATATTTCAATTTTGAACTTATGTTTTTACCATTTGACATCTTTGATTTTTGTGGGGAAGTGGACGTAGCATTTTACTATTTCAATATTCTATTTTATTGTGTTCTATATTTTACCAGTATGCTATTTACTCATGCATTTAGACTTTTCATTATTATGTTTTGCACTTATATTTTGGGGTATTATCTGTGTTTAATTTTTTCGACAGATGTCATGGTTGGTAGTGATGACTTTGTGAGGGCAAAACATGATGTTATCATGTTGGTGTGATCATAGAGAAAGACAGTGCAAAACCTTTGCAATGTCTAGTATTTTATGTGGAGACTTGAGACTAGACCTTACAAAGTCTATAAAGGAATATGTGAGAGTTTTTGAGTTTGCAGGCTATTAGCCATAATCAGATTTTTAGTTGGACTCATTTTGAGTTAGATATTTTCTTAGTTGACAATTTCATTTTATGATGCATTTTAGTCTTTGCTTTGTTTGTTCATTACTTGTTGGGTTGCTTTAAATAATAAATCTATTTTTGGTAGGAAAGATTGAATTTTCCTTAGACGACCCATTTCATTTCTTTAGTGTGGAATGTGGAGGAGAAATCCATGCGAGACAAAGAGATCTTTGTGCCGAGAGAGAGAGAGAGAGTGGAAAGCCGAGAGAGAGAGGAAATCTTTGGGCTGTTAAAGAGAGGAAAAGGACGTCACCCTTCCACTGCCGTTCCTGAAGGTAGACCAATCGGTAGCGTGCATAAATACTCCTACCTGGAATATTTTTATCTGTTTCCAACAGTTGCATGCAAAGAATTGGTGGCTTCACAGATTAAGACAAAATTCTGTCATATGCATAAATTCCATATAAAAGCTACAGACAGCGTGAGGTTTTGTCGATTTTTTTAAAATAGACTAATTGGTAACGTTGACAAGGTTCTGAACAGCCGGTAAAGGCGACTGAGCAAGAGGCGATGAATGATCACCAGTGTTCTGTATATAGTGTCATAATTGGTCGTGATTACTGTTTAAGACGGGAATCTTTTTTCCGTCTCTATTCCAGTATTGAAGCTACACAGACAAATAGATTCTGGTGATCTGCATAAATTTTGGGGTTGAAAGCTACAAATAAGTGTGATTAATGGCGATTGCGAGTTAATTAAGCATGTGATGATTCTGCAAAATCATCGTCTTCTTATCATCTTCGAGATGGTGACGTCATAGGTTGCACAGGCTCCGTTTTCTGTATATGCAGACCAGTGTTGAAG
Source organism: Macrobrachium rosenbergii (assembly GCF_040412425.1). NCBI lineage: Eukaryota > Metazoa > Arthropoda > Malacostraca > Decapoda > Palaemonidae > Macrobrachium > Macrobrachium rosenbergii. Next base: position 10,764,800 of record NC_089771.1, read on the forward strand.
TAACCCCATTTTCAGTTTTCTTTTTAGGATAAATTGCTTTTAGTTGTTCTCCATTTTTTCTTTCTTTCTTTTTGTTTTTAAATGTTGTTACGAAGCTACACATTTTGCGAAAATTCTGACCTAAGCATAAATTCCAGTAGGTCGCTACACATAAATTGTAACAAATTTTGTATAGGCAATACAAATTTTAAGGACTATTGATGGAAATTAACACAGAATGTAAACATTTATTGAATCAGTTGATAATTATTTGAATTCTAGACAAGATTCTGGTGGCGCTGATGCTTTGAGATAGCAAAGCTTTTAGATCTAGACAGACAAGGCATTGGATATGCATAAATTCCAGTTTCGGGTTCAGAAAGCAGACAAAGGTTCTTGGTAAAGAACTTCCAGAATTCTACACAGACGTACAGACGGAGTTGACGCGAGTGCATTGTTCGGAACTTGCTGCACTTAATAGAACTAGGAAGGTAATGATTCATTAATATGCGTACAATTCCATATTGAAGCAAACCTCAAATACATTGAAGGTAAGATAATGTGGTTGCAGATGCATTGAGCAGATATTTTCAGTCGAGGATGAGGTTCTGCATTGAGTAAATCCTGTGTGGGAGAAGGACCAGTAAACATTTGGTGTCTAATGTCTCTGATATTATCAGTTCTGAGATATCGCATGTAGAGGACATACACGTTTCTACAGTGCATTACTTCGGGGGAGAAATAGTGAGTCGGCAGTCTAGGAGAGATTGTTGTTCGTGATATTGAAGTAACGCTGTGTGTTATATTACGAATTGGTGAAAATGTCACTTGGGACTCAGCCATAACGCTCGAACAAAAGCAAATGAAGATAAATTGTTGTCAGATGCTAAGGCATTTCTTAGGGGAGTTTCACCGAAGAAATCCGGTATAAGTTGCCTTTTTCTGGTCTAGAGTTGGAGAATAATTTATTAGTGAGGAAAGTTAAGTATAACTTGTGAAGTACTCGAAGCATGGGTGAAATTACAAATCATCGTGCCAGAGAGTCTAGTACCACAAGTTCTAGACATTGTACATTGTAAATTTGGTTCTCCTCATTTAGGTGTGGACAAGACGTATGAAAACGTCAGGTCAAAGTTCTTTTGGAAAAATATGTTTATCAGTGGATGCCTTTAAGAAGTTGCGCTGTTTGCAATGTGAATAAGTGGCGTGACGGTGTCGTGTCGTTTGGGTTCATACCCGTACCACATAGGCCGTTTCAGAAGTGCATGGTTATTCTGGGTAACTTCTCAGAGTCCGCTTATGGTTATAGACATTTATTAGTAGCTGTTGACGAGTTAACTCGTTTTTGTCGAATTTTTCCACTGAAATACAAATCAGCTGGGGAAGTTGCTATAAGCGTTCTTACCGGGGATAATTTGTAGATATGGTGTTCCTGAATGTCTGATCACAGACAATGGTAGGGGTTTATTAATAAGACTTTCAAAGAGGTCTTGCCAAGCAAAAAAAAATAAAGAAAGTATCTATAATCCCGTATAGACCTGAAGCGAATGGGTTATGTGAGAGGGCGAATCGAAAGTAATCGAAGCTTTGCGCATGAGTTAAAGGTGGTTCCGATACACATTGGGACAGATCTTTGGATGAAGTGCGATAGTATCAATACTATGATGAATGACACAATTAAGATATCTCCAGCAGAAGCTTTGTATGGGTACAAGTTGAAAGGACCTTTTGATTTGTTACCAGAGCGAGTTCAGGGTGATGTTACGGTCACTTCGTTGATAAATACAGAGAGAAAGATTTGCACGTATCAATAAAGAACTTGAACTTAGTTCGCTGCAATGGTAGAAAAGTAACGCGAAATCGAGGAGTAGCTTTTTCGATGGGTGATAGAGTGTTTGTTAAAGTGAATGTTCGGAATGATCTGAATTATAAATTAAGTCCGAAAGTTCCACGGACTTTTGAGATTGTAGAGATCAAAGAGGAATAGATTTGTAGTAAAAGATGTTTTTACCAGTGTGACAAAATTAACTCATATTTCAAAGTTAAAGAAAGTTGAGATGTAATGGAACATTTGTATATAGTTTGATGGGATAAATGGGTTGATATTTGTATATACTGTATATAATATTGTTTTTTTTTTGTTTCTTTTTGTTTTTTTGTCTCGATGTTAATTTTAGATGAATATGGAGAATAGGGAGAAGTAAAGAGCAGCACCTTAGTTCTTAGGTGTTGGCGTGATTGCTGCGTTATTGGAGGCGATGTATTTTGGGAGTTTGGTCAATAGTAGCAGAAGTTTTTTCGTAGCTCCAGAAACAGTTAAATCAGTTAAAGTAATAAGAAGTTGAGTAATAGGAAACAATGAGACGTTCTTTGAATGATTTGTCCAGTTTCAATGAACGGTTTGAAGAAGATCTTGATATGACAATTGCATCGTTACGATCAACGTTACCGTTCTTAATGTTGAGAAAGAAACTGATTTTCTAAGGACAGAAGTGCAAATGCAAGTGGAAGCAATTATTTTGAGAGATGGTTTGTGACATGCAAAAACCATATTTTTTCCAACTGTTGGATTTAGAAAATGTTTTAGTAACCGGAGTTACATGGTAAAAGTATTGTTTACGGAGGAGAGACTTGTATTTGTATTATAATGTTTTAAAAGGTGAGACTGTCTGATTGGGGATTGATAGTATACAATCACCTAAACACACTCACAAGCCTTTAGTTAATTAGACCTTTTTCGATTTGCTTTTGAACTTAGTTTCTATGGAAGGGTTTAGAATCATGTTCATATTTGGTAAGATCAATATCAGGGTTTGCAACATTTGATTATAAGACAGGTTGTACCTTGGTTGGGAGATGTATGTGTATGACAGTAATGCCCCCAGTTGCAAGTTGTGTCTGTGGGGTGTTTGTGAATTGTCTTTGGTTCCTTTGATAGCCAGATGATAATACTCTCTCTCTCTTGCACCTTTTTGAATACTTTTAATAAACTTCACAGAACTCTAACTGCCTTGTTTTGCACGCCGAAGGCCCATCCGACGATGTGCCAAGACCTTAACCAGAAGGACGACGTTTTCGCTGGTCCAAGCTTCTGATGAACTCTGCAGAATCCTTCTACGGACTTTTTGTTTTAGCCGTGCTGTGTTCAACAGTTCGAGAAGACTTTATGCGTCATATGCATAACAATCACGAAAGTTCCAGTGCCTTCGACAGAGATACCGATGACTGAGAGCCGATGGAAGAGTTCGAGGATTAGTTCATGGTCGAATGGTACCGGAATATTTTCTTACTTCCAGCTGTCTTAATGATTTTAGTGGTTATTTTTCTGCTAGTTTTACCAATGGGAGCAGTTTTAAACGCCTAACAATTTATTTGTTCAAGACTTTCAAGTGCAAAGACAATACCCCCAGTAGATGTGCAAGTAGTCATGAGGCATCTATATAGATGTATTCAGTAGACAATTACTAATTGACATAGCCCATAATGTTTTATACATATGCTTTTGTTTTACTTGCCGAATTAATTGAGTAAAGTAATTCCCTTATGTGGTGGATTCGAGACACTAATAAAATATGGTACCGTAATGTTATAAGGTAGACTCTATGATAAGAATTTTTGGTTGCGAGGATGGTACTCTTGAAGCCGTCATTTATAAATGTTGTATTCATATAGTTGATCATCTAGCAGTTCTTGTGATGAAAGACATTTTGGGGCTGGGTCATATGACCAAAAGGTCAATTAAACGCGTACAATTAGTTCAGTGTTATAGAATCTCGATTTTGTGTCTAATTCTGCCCAAAAAAATTAGTTCGGTCGTTCATTAGCAGACCTAGATCGGGATCGTGAAGACATTATCTTTGAGTGTGGCGAGCTCTAGAATTGGCAGAATAAGGTACAGTTCAGACTCTTCGTTTTTCTATGTGAATTGTGGATTTATGGTCTTTACCATATTTCAAGACATTTTTGAACTTATGCTTTTTTTTTACCATATTTCAAGACATTTTTGATTTTGTGGGAAGTGGATGTAGCATTTTACTATTTCAATATTCTATTTTATTGTGTTCTATATTTTACCAGTATGCTATTTACTCATGCATTTTAGACTTTTCATTATTATGTTTTTGCATTTATATATTTTTGGGAGTATTATCTGTGTTCATTTTTTCGACAGATGTCATGGTTGTGGTTGTGGTGATGACTTTTAGGCAAAACATGATGTTATCATGCTGGTGTGATCATAGAGAAAGACAGTGGCTTAAAACCTTTGCAATGTCTAGTATTTTATGGAGACTAACATGAGACCTTAGACTTTACAAAGTCTATAATGGAATATTTGAGACCCTTTTTGAATTTGCAGGCTATTAGCCACAATCAGTTTTTTAGTTGGACTGAGACTAAATTTTGAGTTAGATGTTTTCTTAGTTGACAATTTCAACTTTATGATGCATTTTAATCTTTGCTTTGTTTATTCATTGCTTGTTGAGGGTTGCTTTTAAATAATAAATCTATTTTTGGTAGGAAAGATTGCCAGTTTTGCTTATACGACCCATTTTTTTCTTTTAATGTGGAATGAGAGAGAGAGGAGAAATCCATGCGAGAATGAAAGATCTTTGTGACGTTAGAGAGAGCTGAGAGAGAGAGAGAGAGAGAGAGAGAGAGAGGAAATGATTCGCTGTTAAAGGGCTGAACTTTTCCACTGCCTCTGAAGATAGACCAATCGGTATGCTAGTAGTAACTACTACCTGGAACATTCTTATCTGTTTCCAAACAGTTGTAACATATATATATATATATATATATATATATATATATATATATATATATATATATATATATATATATATATATATATATGGTATATATATATGTATGTGTGTTGTGTGTCATTAGTAAATGTCATTGGAAATCATATATATAGGATATATGGGCATATGTTTAACCTTAAATATATACTAAATATATATATATATATAGTTATAGTATATAAAGATATTGCTATATATATATATACTATATATTACGTTATCAACCTCAATGTTTTAAGATTAGTAGCCCGGGCTAGGGAAAAACCTCATTCAAACTGGATGGTATCTAAAATGAATTGAATTTTATGTTACAAGCTTTTTGGACAAGCAGGAATTGTCATATGCCGTAGGATGTGAAAGACTGTTTACAGTGAATAATTGTTACTCAAATACTAATAAAACTCCATTTAAATGACTGAACGTCAGATGGAAATAGCAAATAGTGAAAAATATAAATAATATATATATATATATATATATATATATATATATATATATATATAGGGATATATATATATATTAATAATGCATTAATTTTACTAGTTTGTGTTGTCTATATATTTTTTATATATATATATGAGAATAATAAGAGCTATATATATAAAATAGTATGGAGGTCTATATATTATATATACATGTATAATCCGCACCATATCTTCAGCAACAGAAAATCTCTATATTTTATCAAAATATCGAATAAGTCATATTTTACAGCAGATATTTTCTAAATCTATATAAGAAACCTAATAGTATATGAATATATATAGATCTTGTATATTAGTTAACTCCATGTTACTTTGAATCAACTTATTTGAAATTATATATACGACTATGATTCATATTCAAGATTTATATATAGATCTATATGTATACGACTCTATATGTCAAACCATTAATAGAGATATTTATGAAGGTCAATTATCGTCAAAACAAATAACTTAACAAATGATAGCTGGGGATATGAATAGTTTATATGATAAGTTTACCAAGTGTATATCTTTATATATATTTGTTTTGTATTTATTTATATATCTTGGATACCCATTTTAATGATAGAAAAATATATATATATCTATATATCATCAAAATCAAGTTTTTATAAAAATGATAATGTAGTAAACTATTGTATATTATTATTTATATCATTCAATATATATATACATATAGTGAGAAATCATGTTGGTGATAAAGGCATATATCTGGAAGAAGGAATACGAGACTATATAAAATGGATAAAGAAAATATAAATACCAGAATAGGTAAAATACACATAGATGTTATATGAAACGTATACTTATCATATACCAATAAAGCAATACATATAATATTATTATATATATAATATATATATATATATATATATATATATATATTATATATATATATATATATATATATATATATATATATATAGATCTCAAATATAATATATATATTGCAAGTATAAATATATATATTTATATATATTATATATTTTATACTGTATTATATAATATATATATATACATATATATATATATATATATATTTATATATATATATATATATATATATATATATATATATATATACATACATATATACATATATATACATACATATATACATGCACTTGCATACATACTATACATACATGCATACATACATAAATTGAATTTATACATGTTAAACAAAGTTAATTAAAGCATTCAGGTTTTTTTTATAAAAAGAATGAGTCCCTGGTAGTCACAGAATACTTCAGGAAAAGTGGATCTGCACAAAAGGGATCTAATCCTTGAAATCATACTGAACTCAATTTGCATAATAAGGCACCATCTATGAAAAGTCTTCTCGGATTTCCAGGAACAAAGGGAACACTAATCGTCGTCTTTTTCGGACATCTGTAAATGGCCAAGCACATGTAATCAGGTAGGATGCCCCCCTTGTCTCTGGAGCACCCACACTGAACTAGGTCTTTTAGCAATGACTCACTGAAAAAAGGCATTGTTTTACCAATTAAAACACAGAATGGTATCTTAGTAACCCTTAGCTTTTGGAAATAACATATTCATCAATGATTTTTTTTAAATTATGCAAATAGCCTGTATATAAACATATTATATCATAAAATAATTAAATAAATACTTATATAAATATAACCATCATTTATATATATATATATTTATGCTAAGTTATAAGTAAAACAGGTAAACATAATCAATAATATATACATAATATATAATATATATATAATATATAATATATAATTATAATAAAATATATTCTTATATAAATGGTTATATATATTTATATATATATATATATAGCATACATGTAAAAAATCACAGTAATCACGTAAAAGGGTTCTATTTGTGTGAATCCCATTAGGCAATGACAGGCATAAGTTTTTTTTACGTTAATAAATGGAATATCATGATAAATACAAACCCTTGCTATACTGTATTCTGAAATATAGAAAAATATACTCATATATAATGTAATAGCATCTTTTATTTTTACATAAGTCTATTCACAATACATATTTTTTATGGTATTTATTATTATATTTATTGACCTTTTTAACAATATATACATAAAATATCCATTATATATGACATATATACATTATATATATAAAGAAATATATAGTATATATGTATGTATATATTAATATTTTTACTATGATTATCATATAATATAATATGTATATATACATTATCATGGGCAGAATACATATATATGGAAATATGATATATATCATAATATATATATATATCTATGTATATATATAGCATACATATATATATATATATATATAATATATATATAAATACATATTGAATATTATCATCCTATGAAAATAAGACTACTTCATACAACATATTTATATATTAAATGAAAGATATATGTTATATAATTACAAATGTTATCCTTTATATAAAATATTATCATATATCGAAGAAACAGGTTTTCAATATTGTAATTTCACTGATATTCAGATTTTTTATATAGCATGTTCTATCATATTTATATATATATTACCTGAATTTGCCAATTAAAGCATTGTTTTGCTTTGCCATAACCTGTAAATAAAAGAAAATTTATTTGCCTTGATTACTGGTCTTAGAATTGTTTTCTACAATCCTCTAAAAATTTTGTGAAATATCAAAGCATAAGAAATTAAGTATATTTAGAATTACCAGTTTGACTTTATGGGAAAGTAGAAATATTATACATTTAGTAAAGTAACTGGAATAGTGATTGGGCTTATCACAGAAATAACTCCTTAAAATTATTTCTTTTATGATTATTTATTACAATTATACATTTTAAGTGGACATTTTTATTAGTTTGCTTTAACCATAGTTATTTCATAATTTGAAGTATATTCAAAATTTCTATTTTCTTCACCGGATCTCAGCCCCTTGTAAGTGAGTTGCTATTCTGGAGTAATAAAAGAGCCATCTCTTCCCTGCAATTCTTAAACGACCATTCATTTTTTTTTGCAGAACAGGAGTTCACTCAAAATTTCCATCCATCTGTTTATTTTTTTCTACAAATACATATGCTTGGTATATATACTTCTGTAACATTTCATCTACATATCAAAGATGAACAGGGGCTTTAGAAAACAGTGCTGGAAAACTAACATTTCAATGGAAAAATAACTTTTAACACCTTTTTATATTATATATATATATATATATATATATATATATATATATATATAAATATATACTGAATATATATATATATGGAAAAGGAATGTTACAGTATTATATCTATATATATACATATATATAAAATATATTAATATAGAATATATTTTGCGCTATTTTATTTACATTTTATATATATATAGTATATATATATATTATATATATATATATATATAATTTAATAAGGATACTATATATATATACATATAATATATATATACATATATATATATATATATATATATATATATATATATATATATATATATATATATATATATATATATTACAATCACATTACACATGTACACACACACACATATATATATATATAATATATATATATATATATATATACATTTTATATATATATATATATATAGGCATTTATATATATATATATATATGGTATACAAAAGGCCCAAAAACACTATTTGAGACATTAAATACATTTCCAGCACTTCCTTCAACACCTGTTCAGTAAAAAATATGGACAAATGAAATGTTACGAATTATATATACAAGAGCATATGTAGGTGCATTAGTAGGAAAATAGGGCAATTCCCTGAAAAAGTTTTTGGAAAATAAACTCCTGTTCTGCAATTCGTCTGGTGTCGTGTTTCCTGGAGCACCTGTTTGAGAACAGGTTTAAGGATTAACCCGTCGATTTCATTCGTTTCCAAAGTCCTCCTGACAAGTTCATATTGTTGGTCTGATTGATGAACAAAGATTCAACATCTTTCTTTTGTATGAACAGCTACTTTTGAAAAACCAGCTCCGCCCTCTCCAATTTATGGAATGGCCTCTATCCCTGATGTGTAGAAAAATCCCTGAACTCTCGCAAGCAAAGATATCGATCTTTTGTGCCGTTAATCTTTGTGACTAGGACCTGCCCGTCTCTCCCCCTCATTAGAGTTGCTGCAAGGAATCTGAACATGTTCAGGAATGATGGTTACAGATATCTTTCATATTTTGTGCTATCAGGTGCCGTTGAAAACAGTGAAGTCCAACTCCAGGAATTTGCGCAACAAATTAAAAAGACGATTAGGAACGGCTATTAGGGAATAATCTTGGCCTTCCGTCAAAAATGTGCTGAACATTCTAATTTATCCATCCATCGCAGAAGAACAGACCGTTTTAAATCTTGGGGTTTCATTCGCACTAAAACCAGCAACCTTGGGTAATCTTAATTTCCTAGTTGCATTTGATGAACATTTTGCAAAAACAATTATGATAAAACAGATGCTTGTCTCAAAGGCATTTTCCTTGGAATGCAAATGAGTCTTGGAGCAAAATAACAACAAAAATACGCCCCCGAAAAGATTGAAAATGCGTTAGTTAGTTTAAGGAAAATCTGTTATCATCATCTTAAAATCTGACAAAGATTAAAAATAGTTCTTTTAGACAAGGAGACGTTACATCAATAAAGTTCAAGAACTTGTAAACGATGTGGGATACATGATAAATTAATAAAAGATCCACAACAAATATTGCTGCCCAATTAACAAATCAGTCAGAACCATAAGGTGCAATAAGGACATTGAATTACTAGAGACATTCAAGGTAATCAACCCCTCTCTCCCCTATTTTTGGTCTTCTTGAAAACACATAAAGATGGATTCCTTATGCCCCCATAATATCTAGCAGGGGGCTCTTTCATGTGTAAATTATCAAAATGGCTCAGCAGACCTGTTATCACCCTTTCTAGGAACCATCATCCCACGTCAAACAGGCAGAGTATTTTATAAAAAATTTAATAGTTTAAACATCCCCTCAAATAACATCAAATTTCTCAGCCTAGACGTCGAGTCATTGTTTACTAAGTCGATCGCTGACGTGTTGTCTTTTTTTAGAAAGGCAGTTACAACCATGTGAAGACCATTTTCCTCTTGGCATAGATAAAACTCTAAAACTTATCAACCTCTGTGTAACTAAGAACGTGTTTTCTTTCAATGGTAAATTACAAACAAAAAAAATTTGGCTGTAGCATAGGAAGTCTATCATCCCTTCTAGCAAACTTATACATGGAATATTTTGAAACAGAAATTTTGTAGTCTATCAACCCCGCAATATGATCTGGCTTAGAGTAAATGATATTTTTACTTTCTGGGACAATAGCTGAGGAGACTTTAATGAATTTTTTAATAGACTAAATTCCTGTTTCCGACCATAAAATTCAAAACAGAATGGAAAAGGAAGGAAAATTGCCATTCCTAGATGTACTGATCATAAGATTACACAGAACAGATATGCCTTCACAGTATATAGAAAACCCACCTTCGCTGTTTCCTATATTAATGCTTTTGCTTCGAGATGTCATCTGTAAAGATCAATGGTAGGGTGCAACTTATTCCTCAGGGGCTTAGAATATGTTCAGATGGGTACCTAGATAAAGAATTCAACACGATCCGTCAACATCTTGTCCAACTGCTTCTACCCACCACACATTATCAGAAGGCTATTAACAAACTGAATAAAAATATACTACAGAGGTCCCTCACAAAGACAAATAGATTTTAACAACAAAATAAAGCTTAACATATGATGAAAACAACCAAAGCCACAGAACAACTCAGGTCTAACAATCCTTTTATCTTCCATTATCCCAAATCCATCAAAGCTCGCTCATTAACGTATACTTAAATAAAAAGGGAAGAAGCCGGAGTTACAAGATTCCGTGCAGCAATTGTGATGATATATACATGGCTCCAAGACAGGCTAGGTCCTTCTCACAAGATTAACATTTTAAGATCAGTCGGTATCTCACCAATAAGAGAGCTCATGGATTTTCCTGAACATATCAGGGAAAAGGGCATTCCATTATTGGAA
>NC_089771.1:10778610-10796110 GCF_040412425.1 Macrobrachium rosenbergii
ATATATATATATATATATATATATATATACGAATATTTTATCATAACAGGTGATTTTTATACAATCATGAAGCTACAATGTCGCTTAATATCGAAATTCACGCTACTCGGTATATCTCGTTGGAGAACTGGTTGAAGAATTTGGCGATATAAGTGATAAATGAATTGGAATCGTGGGGACCGCGAACCAGCAGCGAAAGCCCTATTAAGCTCACTCCAGTTGGCGTAAACCATTGAGCCATCAGAGAGGTATAAGTCTTTTGCCGAGATGTTACTCAATTTTTTACCCGTCGTGGCGGGAAAGTATCTAGCCTCGACAATGACCCACCTCCGCCATGACAGTTCATTGGTAGTGCGTTTGGAACACGCAGCTCTTGTTATGAAATTTTTATCACACCGTGATTTTATACAATCATGAAGCTACAAATGTCAATATCGAAATTCACGCTACCTCGGTATATCTCCGTCTGGAGAATTGTCGCCGAAGGGAATTTATATAAGTTATAAATGAATTGGAATCGTGGGGACACGAACCCGCGACGAAAGCCTATTCAGCGACTCCAGTTACGTAAACCATTGAGCCATTCAAGAGAGGTATAGTCTTTTGCCGAGATGTCGTACTGCTTTTACCAGTCGTGAGCGGGAAAGTGTACTAGCCTCGACAATGACCCACCTCATTATGACAGTTCATTCCTACGTTTGGAACACGCAGCTCTTGTTATGAAATTTATCACAAGATGTATTTTATACAATCATGGCAACTGAAAAATGTCGGCAATAAGAGGTTGAAATTATTAACGCTACCTCGGTCATATCTCCGTTGAAATTGTCGCCGAAGGGAATTTATATAAGTGATAAATGAATTGGAATAAAGTTGTAAAACCACGAACCGCGAAGGAAAGCCTATTCAGCGACTCCAGTTGGCGTAAACCATTGTAAGCCATCAAGAGGTATAAGTCTTTTGCCGAGGATGTCGTACTGCTTTTTACCCGTCGTCGGGGAAACATTTAGTCCCTCGACAATGACTAAACCATGCCATGATAGTTATTAATGCGTTTGTAAATGCAGCTCTTGTTATGAAATTTTATCAAACCGTGATTTTATCAACAATGAAGAAAGATTTGAAGCAACAAAGTCGACAAAATGAAATTCGCTACCTCGGTATATCTCCGTTGGAGAATTGTCGCCGAAGGGCATTTATGAATTGATAAACCTTATTTTGAATTGGGACAATAATGTATTTTTTATTGCAGCGACTTCAGTTGGCGTAAACCATTGAGCCATCAAGGAGGTATAAGTCTTTTGCTGGAAAATACTGCTTTTACCCGTCGTGCAAAGACCTACTAGCCTCGACAATGACCCACATCCATGACAGTCAATTCATTGCGTTTGGAAAATAGATGCAGCTCTTGTTATGAAATTTTATCACACCGTGATTTTTTATACAATCAACTACAAATGGAGAACAATTGCTTATGAGAAATTCCTCAATTTATCTTGAAATTGCCAACATCTGAATCAAATTTATATAAGTGATAAATTAACTGGAATCGTGGGGACACGAAACCCGCGACGAAAGCCTATTCAGCGACTCCAGTTGGCGTAAACCATTGAGCCATCAAGATATAAGTCTTTTGCCGAGATGTCGTAGCTTTTACCCGTTCATGAGCGGGAAAGTGTATTAGCCTCGACAATGACCCACCTCCACCATGAAAGTTCATTCAACGTTTGGGCAGCTCTTGTTATGAAATTTTCTCCACACGACGTTTTTTTATACAAATCATGCAAACAAACCATTTCGGCAATAAAAAGACTATATCGGTATATCTCAACATTTGGAGAATTGTATATATATATTTATATCAAGTGATAAATGATATTGGAATCGTGGATGTGACCCAACCTAGCCTATTAAAGCGACTCCAGTTGGCGTAAACCATTGAGCCACAATTTCCAACGGAGATAAGTCTATATAAGCCGAGATGTCGTACTGCATTAAAATTTGTTAGTGTTACTTGATAAATTATCACGTGAACTTAAAAATTTCATAACAATGAGCTGCGTGTTCCAAACGTACCAATGAACTGTCATGGCGGGAGGTGGTCATTGTCGAGGCTAGTATATTCCGCTGCGGCGGGTAAAGCAGTACGACATCTCGGCAAAAGAATTATACCTCTCTTGATGGCTCAATGGTTTGCGTCAACTGAGTACTTTTGAAGATCAGTATTAATTTGTTATCAGCAATTAATTCATTGATGGGCTTTATAAACTCCCACGACATTTCTCAATAAGATATACGAGGTAAATTTGAAAACGTATCATTTGTCATTGGCGGAGGCATAAAATTGCGGTTTCAAAAAGTAACTACAAAATCTATTGTCCCATTCCTTTGGTTGATAAAATTAAACCTTCTTGAAACAAAACGTACCATCTGGTTATTCCATGGCGGAGGTGACGCAACGCGAGGTACAAACACTTTATGGATAACCCTGAACGACGGGTAAAAGCAGAACGATTCCTCGTCAAAAGATTTCTTAGGTAAATCGATTCATTAAAAATCATTTCAGAGGGGAAAAAATTAGAAGTAATTTGGGGCTCGCGGGTTCTCGGTCCCCCAGGCAAATTACATTCATTTATAAAAATATACTTGGGCGACACATTTTTTGAATAGAACTGGAAATTTTCGGTAGCTTTGATATTCATATTAATCTAATTTGTAGCTTCTGATTGTATAAAACAACAGGCTGATAAAAATTAACAAGAGAGCTTTCAAACCCTTTCACAAATGTTTTGTTTTTTCATTTAGACAAGATTTCCACATTCATATCTATCAATCTCGGCATATATATCTCGGCATAGACTACTTAACACCTTGATATATAACATAGAGGAAAATCAACCGGAGATAAGAAATAGATACATGAGCAAGTATATCCTCATATATATCTTATATTTATAATTTGCACTCTTTATATCTAAATTTGTTCGGCGACTTTACGATTCCCCAACGGAGATATACCGAGGTCTACGTGAATACAAACTATTCCCATTTCATCTTCAGTTTGAATATATATATTTATATATATATATATATATATATATTTATTAAATATATATATATATATATATATATATATATATATATATATATTTATATATATATATATATATATATATATATATATATATATATATATATAAATATTTATATCTATATCTCTCTCTCTCTATATATATATTATATATCTATCTATATATATGCTTATATATCTATATAATCAATATCTATATATATATCATTTTATTATATATCTATCTATCTCTCTATAGAAATCTCTATATATTTAATGAAACATTTAATATATATCTCTATCTATATATATATATATCTATATATATACACTTTATATATTTTATCTCACTAGATAGCGTTTTATAACCTCTCTATATATATATATATCTATATATATATATATATACGTACAATGAGCAAACGCGTAGTCCGGCTGTATTTATATCTGTGTGCTGGGTACTTTTAATCCTATAATCGCCTAGCTCTTCCTGTGTGACCTCCACCCCTCTTGACCTTGGTCTTTCTCTGATCCCTGGTTCCAGGTGTCCGTTTTCCGTGCGTTCTCTTGCGTTTTTCTTCGTTTCCTTGCTACTGTGGGTATATGATTTTTCTAGATATGCTGTCTTCAAAGCCGTTTCGGTGTTCCTGCCATCGTGTTGTTGGCGCAAGTTATGAAGGCGTTCTCTACAACCAGTCTAGATGTTTTGTTGGTGTTCCTGTACAGAAAACTCATATTTTCCCAGTCTATTCTGTGATCATTTTCCCAACAGTGTTTGGCAACTGCCGACGTCTGATTATAATGCCTTATGTTCTGAAGATGTTGTTTGCTTCGCTCTTTACATGATTTGCCAGTTTCGCCATAGTACCCTTCTTCACAGTCTAGACACGCTGCCATATAAACCCCCCTCTAATCTCTTCCCCCTCTACCTACTTTTTGTTTCTAACTATTTTATTCCTAATGTTGTTTTTGTAGCTGCCTATCAATTTGAAATTATTTAGCTTCCTGTTGATGGGTGCAATAGAGTTGTTGTCCGGGACTGTAATTATTTTCTTTCCTACCAAATGTTCCTTTTCTATCCTTTCCCTCTCTCCAAAATAGTTTTTCCTTGCTTTCATATGTGCCCACTCCCACCAATACTTAGGGTAGCCTAATCTCTTAAAACTCTCCCTCAGGTAATCCAACTTTTCGTCTAAAAATTCGGGACTGCAAATCCTATAAGCCCTGATGGCCAACCCTGTCATTAATCCTATTTTTATTTCTTTCCTATGACTGGAGAACCTATTTATGTATGAATTGGTGTGTCTTCTTCCTATATACCTTGAATTTTAAACTCTCCCCTACCCTCTTGACCAGGACATCCAAGAAAGGAATTTCTCCTTCCTTCTCTTCTTCTAATGTGAACTTGATGTGTTCATTTAGTTTATTTATGTTTTCTAAAACTTGTGTAGATCTTTCCCTTTCTCCTTGTAAATGATCAAGATGACATCCACGTATCTTACCCATTTTACGATATTTAAGTTCCCTTTATTTACTTTGCCCACCTCTTCCTTTTCAAACCATTCCATAAAGATATTAGCTAGAATTGGTGAAAGACTTGAACCCATGGCCACGCCATTTTTTTTGTATATAATGGTTTTCGCCCCACTTGAAAACATTAACGCTGAGGACCGCTGTTAGCATTTTTATTAAAACTTCATGATCTATGTCGCATGTATAGACCCCCTCCTCCATATTCTTCTTTATTATTTCCGTCGTCGTCTTTACTGGTACGTTAGTGAACAGGGAAGTTACATCCAAATTTGCAAATTTGCAGTCTTTTACGTTAATTTTGGATAATTCGTTTATCAGGTTCATGTTATGTTTTAAATGCCCTTCGGATACTATGCCTACCCATTTTCCCATTATGTTGGAAAGAAATTTCTCCAGCCTCCTCTGCGGTGATCTCGTCGATGCCACGATCGGTCTTAGCGGGCACCCTTCCTTGTGGATCTTAGGGCTACCATAAATATATGGGATCTCTGGACTTTCCACTGATTTTACTCTATGTTCTAATTCTTTTCTTTTGGTTTTGTCGTGGATTTTGTCAACGCTTCCCCTTAGTTTTTGTTAAAATTGCACTGTATCCCCTAATGTCCGGTTTTTTGTTGCAAACCTAATATGTGCTTTCATCGTTTAGCAGTTGTTCTAACTTATTCTCGTATTCTACGGCATCCATTACTACAAACCCCCTTTGTCTGCCTTACAAATCTTTATGTCCTGTATTTTCCTAACCTATCAAGGGCCTTACGTAACCTCTCCGGAAACACGAATCTGTTCGAACTAATCCCCGCCCACATGGCCCCCTGCAAAACATTTGCTTCATCCCCATTTTTGTTCTTATCTAGTTCTGTTTTTTTTAAGGTATATTACACATTTCAATGAAATCGTGACTTTCGTTCCCATGCAAAAATTAAGGCCATATCCTAACACTAGCACTTCATCCCTACTTAGGAGTCTCTTGAAATGTTCTTGACTAAATCAAAGTTCCTTTTTTAACCCAACCCCCGACCTATCGAAAATGGCAACGAGTCTATTCTCGTGTAGCAGAGAACTACTGGCGGGCACGTACCTTTACAGAACTGGCAATTCCTTTGAAAAAGTTGTGCAGGCTGGGGCCTCCGTATTTCTCCGTCAGTTCTCTCCTGATTTTTCTGCTTTTCATCCTTAGTTCTTCCAATTCGATCTTTTCTTCCTTCATGATCTCTTCTACAAAACATTTGATACAAAACTCTGTTCACCCATCAACAGGAAGCTAAATAATTTCAAATTGATGATCAGCTGCAGATACAAAAACACCATTAGGAATAAAATAGTCAGAAACAAAAAGTAGTTTGAGAAAAGAGATTAGAGGGGGTTTATATGGCAGCGTGGAGACTGTGAAGAAGGGTACTATGGCGAAACTGGCAAATTCAAAAAGCAAACAAGAACATCTTCAGAACATAAGGCATTATAATCAGACGTCGGCAGTTGCCAAACACTGTTGGGAAAATGATCACAGAATAGACTGGGAAAATATGAGTTTTCTGTATGGAACACCAAAAAACATCTAGACTGGTTGTAGAGAACGCCTTCCAACTTGCGCCAACAACACGATGGCAGGGAACACTGGAAACGGCTTTGAAGACAGCATATCTAGAAAAATCATATGTCCGGAGTAGCAAGGAAACGAAGAAAAATAAGAGAACGCACGGAAAACGGTCACCTGTGAGGAGGATCAGAGAAAGACCAAGGTCAGAGGGGTGGAGGTCACACAGGAAGAGCTAGGCGATTATAGGATTAAAAGTACCCAGCACACAGATATAAATACAGCTGGACTACAGACGTCTGCTCATTGTACGGATATTTTGATAATGTGGACTGTTTGTCCAAGAAAGCTTGTAACTTTTTTAATAAAAACTCCATTAGATACCATCCAGTTTGAATCCTGGTTTTAGTAATATATATATCCCATGTATATATATATATATATTTCTCTGTATTTATATATATATATATATATATATTTATATATATATATAGCATTAAATAATATATATATATATATGGCCTGGTATGACTATATGCTCCAAATCGTATATATACTTGATGTGCCCCATGTGTATGATACACACACACAGGACAGGAAAAGGTAACATTCCCTACCATAGTAAGCATTTTATGAAGAGGATGCAGAACCCTAAGCCATCTTGTCCTCACTTTTTGATCCGAATTTTTGGTTTACTAACTACAAACTTTATACCTAATTCTTAGGTTAATATAACTAGACCATTCCCTCTTTTTGTGATTCAGAAGACTCTCTATTTTTGTGAGGCTCGCATCATACTGAGAATTTATGCAGAAGATTTGTACTTTACGTACATACAGACAGACATACATACATGTATATGTGTATATGTATGCATATATACATTGGTAAACACACATATACACAAATGTGACTTTATATCTGAACAATATATGTATGTAGAATAATATATATATATTATATATATATATATAGTGGATATATATATATATATGACTTATATATATTATATATATATATATATATATATATATATTATATATTATATATATTATATATATGATATTATATATGTGTGAATTACACCAGTCACTAAGTTAGTAACTGCTCATTCAAACATACGTGTATACAAATGCTAATAAGGAAAGCTCTCAACTGTGGGACTGGAAAAATCAGCATGCTAATGACTTGTATTCTAGAAATCCTTTGCATTGCCCCAAGAGCTCATTCACGGATAAACGATGCAAAGAGTTCTCACAAAGAGAGGATGTTCATTGGAATCCTTACATCAAGGTTCACACAGCGTTCCATCTGTTACCCCAACTCCCCCCAGATCCCAGTCAAATGGACTATTGAAGCTGGCACACATACTGAGTTGCATACATACATCACATATACCAGTATTGCTGGATCCATTATCAGGTGGCATATATATAACAAATGTAATATATATATATATGGAATATATATATATATATATATATATATATAGGATATATGACTTATATACATAATATATATATTTACATGCACACCTTCACAAACACACAGAACAGTTTGTTATATATATATATATATATATATATATATATATATATATATATATACATATATATATATATATATTACCAGTTAGATAAATTAAATAAACTGTCACGTTCAGAATTATGACGATATACATATTAAAAAGTTGGTTTTACATACAACAAGTCACGCTTGAGTACACGGTATCCAGAATACATTAAGCCAACATTTGCATTTTATTCTGACACTCATCAGGAATAGATTCATAAACATCAGTACAGAAAACACCTACTTTAGTTCTGCGCTGAAACATCCTCTCTCTACTTGTCTAATAAGTGTTTAAGTCAGGTGAACGTGAAATCTTTCATCCAAGACTTTACAAGCATATAGTATACAGACATACATATTATCATAGCTATATATTATAAATGGCAGTATTTATACCCCATGTGCACACATACACACACACACACACACACACACACACACATATAGAATAGATATATATATACATTTTAATTTTATAAATTGGGTTAGAGAGAGAGAGAGAAGATTAGATTTAAAACCACAGAGAATTAAGATCCATTCGACAGAAAACAAAATATATGGTACTGGCCTTACTTTATAAGTGTGCGTGTGATCGAAAGTCTAGCAACCAGGAAGGACACATTTCTTTAAATGACTATTCGGAATTCAAGGAACAGTGAAAGCGTATAGAAAAATGGGTATCTTAATCTCTTCCTTTCCCCCAATTTTGGAAAAGTGCTCTATTTGACATTCTAACAACCCTTTCCCCCAACAAACCACAAAAACACTAAGTTTAGGAAAAACCTGTCATAAAGATTTTTTGGTCTCGGGCCCTCCTCAATGAATTCGCAGAATACGAGAAATTTACCATTCAGTCTCCCTGGAACGATGAAAGGTCATTTGAGGTTATGCAATCTAAAACCGGAACATTAGGGGCTAAAATTGCAACTTTAACAAAGATGTAAGATCATTTTTGTTGACAAAAATTACGACAAAACCAAAAGTTTAAAAGAATTAGAACATTCTGTAAAATCATGATTAAAGTCCATATATCTGTATATTTATAATATATAAAGATGTATGTATATATAGGAAGGGTGCCCGCTAATATATATATATATATCGATTAGATACCGCATATAAATTAAGTTTTCTACAACATGCACTAAAACTGGTTTCCTTCCGAAGGGCATTTTTAAAACACCAACATGAATTATGATAGTACTGGAATTATCCAAAATTAACGTAAAAGACTGCAATTTGCAAGTTCAGATTCTCTCCCTGTTCACTAATACCAGTAAAGAATACGATGGAAATAATAAAAAGAATATGGAGGAGGGGGTCTATTTATGCGATTATAAGATCATGACGTTTTAATAAAAATGCTAACAGCGGCCCTCAGCGTTAATGTTTTCAAGTGGGGCGAAAACCATTATATACATAAAAAATGGCGTGGCCATGGGTTCAAGTATATCACCAATTCTAGCCAATATCTTTATGGAATGGTTTGAAAAGGAAGAGGTGGGCAAAGTAAATGACTGGGAATTTAAATATCGAAAAAATGGGTAAGACATGTTGATGACATCTTGATCATTTACAAGGGAGAAAGGGAAGATCTACACAAGTTTTTAGAAAACATAAATAAACTAAATGAACACATCAAGTTCACATTAGAAGAAGAGAAGGAAGGAGGTCCTTTAGGTGTCCTTTAAAGAGGGTAGGGGAGAATTTAAAATTCTGTATATAGGAAGAAGACACACACCAATTACATACATAATAGGTTCTCCAGTCATAGAAAGAAATAAAAAATAGGATTAATGACAGGGTTGAACATCACGGGCTTATAGGATTTGCAGTGAATTTTTAGACGAAGAGTTGGATTACCTGAGGGAGAGTTTTAGGAGATTAGGCTACCCTAAGTATTGGTGGGAAACATATCAAAGCAAGGAAAACTATTTTGGGGGAGAGGAAAGGATTGAAAAGGAACATTTGTTAGGAAAGAAAATAATTACAGTTCCGGACAACGGCTTATATTTGGACCCATCAACAGGAAGTTTAATTAATTTCAAATTGAATAGGCAGCTATTAAAAAACACCATTAGGAATAAAATAGTTAGAAACAAAAAGTCGGTAGAGGGGAAGAGATTAGTGGGGGTTTATATGGCAGCATACATAGATATGAAGAAGGGTACTATGCGAAACTATATAATCACATAAAGAGCAAGCAAACAACATCTGCAGAACATAAGGCATTATAATCAGACGTCGGCAGTTATAAACATATATGGGAAAATGATCATAGAATAGATGGGAAAATATGAGTTTTCTGTACAGGAACACCAACAAAACAATCAAGACTGGTTGTCAGAGAATACATATATCATAATCTGCGCCAACAACACGATCAGGAATCTGAAACGGATTTTGTAAAAAGCATATCGAGAAAAAATTTCGTATTTGGATTACAAAAATTAAAGAAAATACAAATGAACGATACGCGAAACGGACTTTAACCAGGGATCAGAGAATTTCAAAATAAGGTCAAGAGAGGGTGGAGGATTAATACTAAATGAAAATTTGTCGATTAAACAATTAAAACAATATAAACAAGATATAAATCAGCCGGAAAGATTATTGTGAATCTTTTAGGTGATTTCTTTATTTGTCCTATCGTCCAAGATATTTGTCCTACTGTATTATAAATCCCATAGCAGACTGATATTTAAGATTAGTTTTCTTTTCTATCTTTCTTTAACACATGTTTATCTATTCGGTACAAAACGTCTCTGCGAATTATGACCTTTATGTCTTTTCTGTACGAATAGTATATACTTTATATATATAGGCGAGTACAGCAAAAAAAAACTATAAAGCCATATATATGGACGACAACTAACATTCAACTTCGCTTATCAGAAAAAGTGAAGATTACAAAACTTCCCGGACGCAAACTCCTGAGATGTATGCTAGTGTTGCACCAGTCCCGATTTTTCTGCCATGCCCCTAGGTTAGGTTAGGTTAGGATAAGTTAAATTAATTCCTTGGAGTAATTTGGGTGAGGGAAACAATGAGATTATTTTCAAGAAAATTCTATAGTTAGTTTTTAAGATACGGCGCCCCGGTACTCGATTACATCTCTGGAAAATGTTCCCGACTTGTGTTTTTCTTCCATTCTCAGTTTTAACCTCAAAATATAGTTTACGAAAACTATCGAAGATGAAAAATGTGGAAACTTGAACAGCAACATCAAGAATTATAATGAAGAGAATATTTTTGTCATAATAAATGGGGTACCATAATTAGATACCGAATAAAAAACTACACCCACACATAACTATCTATAAGAAAGAGTGCAAAGAACTATATACACACACACATACACACACATATGTGTGTGTGTGTTATAATATAAAAAGTGTGTCAGTATGTGTGTTCACCTCTTCGTGAATGAAGACACAGATAAAATCTCAGTAATCAATTTTTAAATACAATGCACAAACTCATTACCATAATAAATTTTATTCATGACAATTCATGATAGGAGCCAGCGAAAAAAATACTATGATGATGACTGATATTACTGGGTTAACTGTTGTCATTTTCAGTCACTACTTTAGGTTACTCTATTCATCATTCACTTGTGGTTCATCATCATCTTCTTTATACTACTATTTTTGCAGATCTGATTTTAATTTCTTTATCCAATTACTTCCTTGATAATTCAATTTCCAAGAGTTAAAACCCTTCAGAATGGAAGAAAAACAAAAAACAATTTTTCTTTTAAATGATCCTATCAAGTGAAACCGTACAGCTGGTAATTTCATTTTGGAAACATTTTAAAATATGCACGAGCCCTTTCAAGTCTTGCAATTTATGAATATTGGTCAGGTGGAACAGGAACATCCCCAGCATAAATTTGGATGAAAAAAAGTTTAATACAATTTATACGTGAAAGGAAAGGCAGGGAAATAACGACCTGACAAAAAACTGAACTTAGAATGATAAACTGCTTACATTTGCTGCGATCATAAGGCAAGAAGACAATAATTAGAAGTATGCAGAAATAAAAAAACAAATCTGCTTGAATGATAATTTCTGAAGTTAGCGTCACGATTACCATGGTCATGCAATTGGCATATTACAAACATGACCGTCGAGTTGAAATAAAATTCTGGTTTGCGTTGCTGACTTCAGTAAAAAAAAATGGCTATGCAACTTTCATGGCTACCTAAGACTAGAAAAAAAGTCTGTAATTTGGTTTGTATGTTTTACTTGATATTACAGACTGACGTTACACATTACGAGGGCGTCGTAGAAGAAAATCCAGTTGTACAGCCGACCTGATATTACCAACTGGCATTACAACTACCATGGCCAAGGAAGCAAAGACAAAAATTCATATTTTACATGACTGCTGTGACATCGTAAACGAAAACAAAAAGAATCCTGTTTACATGGATGATTTGACATTACAGACTGGCGTTACAGCTATCATGGTCATCGAAGTAAAAATCGTTATTAAAATCTGTTTGCATAATAAATTTTCATACAAAAATTGGCATACAACTAATACGGCCTTCAACAGCATCCAAAAATGCGGTTAGAAAGGTTCACGATATAACAAATTGTAACAACTGCCTTGGTCATGGCAAAAATATCCAGTTTCACATGAAATTCTGCTGCAATGAAAATTGTCTGAAAATATTGATGGCGTCATCCCAACACGCAATGTGGACACCGAAAATATATAGCGATAAACAACTTCAGGAAATCTTGATAAAATCAAAAACATTTTTCAATAAAAGTGTTTTTTCTTCACTTGGGTACTGACTGATTTATTCATATGGTATGTAGAATAACTTCATGTCTTCGTAATATATATCTGAGGCTATCATTATAAATCTATATCAAAGAAGCAAATATAGACATACTTTACTTAAAAAGTATTGTACATGAACGCCAAAAGATATCTATATGAGTTCCGTGACTAGGTCGATAGTGCAATGAACTTAAATGTTAGATGGAGTCAGTTCTTGCTTTATCGTTTAAGAAGTAACTGCTAGTGCCAAAAACTTAGGAAGTTAATTCTTCTAGAAAGGGCAGAAAGGGGAATCGCCCCCTAGGCATCCTGGTTAATGCCTCTGAGTTTTAAGAATAGTTACTGAATGTTACTGAGTCTCGCAACACATCCCAAGATCTTCTTGGTAATAAAGAGGTAGTTGGTTTTTATTCTGTGACCAATCAGGACTAAAAAAAAAAACATAAAAACAACAGAAACAATAAACAACCAGGCAAAAACTGGAAAGTTACAAAACGTTGGGAAAGAAAATAACCACCCTTCTTCAAACCGATCAGACACAACTATAAATTCCTCGTCATCAAACACTCGGTCACGAGACTCGTCATCTGATAATGCATCCAAGCAGCTTGTATCCTCTGTTATCATCCCAATGTCTTCTATTATGTCACCGATCAATGCCTCTGAGTTTTAAGAATAGATACCGAATGATAATGAGTCTCCCAACACACCTCGAGATCTTCATGGTAAGAGGAGGCAGTCAGTTTCGTTCTCTGACCAATCTGCCCGGTAACGAAACTGTCAAAAATAACCAGTCAAAAACAAATGTCACAAAAACCGCCTGATCGCATAGCCCATCAGTCACAAAAATGTTTGATCAAAATGCTTATTAGTTATAAAAACGTGGAAAAACTGACAACTAATAACAAAAATTTAGTCAGAAAATGACAGATATTAAAACGACCAGCCAAGAATTCATTCAATCAGCAAAAGCGAGGTTAAAAGTGACTAAATCGATCAGGGGGACATTCCTGCAAAAATCAAGCAGTCACAGTACCGTAGAGTAAAAAAAAGATAATAATTCACTAAAAGTCCAAACCAAAATGGATGATAAGTCTAACAAACTTACGATAAAATATCTTCTTCTCATCAAGCCGAAGTGTCACTGGAAATGTTTCATTTTACAAACGAGCACTCACAAGAAACGTCCTGTCAAAATTTTGATCGATCACAAAAACTTGGTTAAAAACCGAGCTGACAAAAAAAAAAAAAAAAACAGAAACAATAAACAACCAGGCAAAAACTGGAAAGTTACAAAACCTTCGGGAAAGAAAATAACCAACTTCTTCAAACCGATCAGTTACAACTATAAATTCCTCGTCATAAAACCACTCGGTCACTCTGAAAAAAACTCGTCATCTGATAATGCATCCAAGATCGCTTGTATCCATCTTATCCTCCCAATATCTTCTATTATGTCATTACGATCAATCTTTGTCACCAAATGCATCCTCCTACAGCTCTAAAGCGTTTGGAACGGTTCCTTCCATGTATAAATTTGCAAGAAGGATGGCTACAGCCGCAGAGAAGGGAGAGTCTGTTTATAGGTTTTGGTTTTATGTTTCGCCCATTTCTGTTCAAAAAACCTATTCCCCATGACTGAAGACTGACAATTCAATGAAACATTTACAAAGGTGACGAGAGACTGTCATAAGATTTTTACGCAAAACCTAGTAAAGACAAGAGACAAATCCACGCCGTTTTTCAGGTCTCCAGCTTGAGAATGAAAGCAGAGAAGGAAAGCAATTGGAGACAGCAACAAATCATGCAAAGCAAAAGTATGCTTTGAAACCCAGTTTCCATACAAAGTTTCCTTCCAGATTCCATACCTACAACAACGCAGCAGGTGGTGTTTGAAAACCATAAAGCTATTATCTAGAGTTGCAGATGCTTGATCCATAGGTTGAGAGGACTCATTTCAAATTTGAGACGTGAGCGTATTCCTTAATGCAAGATATCAAGGTTAGGGGTTCAGGCGGTTTTTCTGAAATCACCGACGTGTCCTTATTTGATTAAACAAAAATACAGGAATGTTAAAAGTTTCTGGGAGAATATAGGTTTGCAGAAATACAGGAAAAATAACAACTTTGCCCAAAATAAGTAGAAAAGACAGAAAAACTATACTGGAAGCAAATATACGAAGTAAGGTTTGAACCACAGTAAAATTTATCTAGATTCCCACCTTCTTGAAAACGTATTTTGAAGCCATATCTTTTTTAAGTACAGAATAAAATATCTGAAAGAAATATATATTAACTGAATATGGATATGCATGGGCATTCTAATGCCTATTTATTCAAATACGGCAGGTGTATATTTTCTTTTTAATTAGTGAATTTTCATTTCCACGAGGCGTTTATTTTTTTTTTCTACCTTTTCTCAAAAATAAAATTAATGAAAGAAAACCATATTAGCAACCACTGGCAACTGCCTGTTAATCTTAAGGAAATTGGCAAGAACTTGAACTCTGGGCTATTTATTCAGGCACTAGGAGTGCAAAGGGCCACGCCCTTGGCTCATAAACTGCAGATCACTGGCGGGTCACTTTGAGGTCAATGCATTCCATTTACGTCGTGAAGTAAGTTCCCAGTGAATGTGGTTTCCTTGGGGAAGACCGAATTATGGCGATTCATGGCTTTGATTAAGAGTTGTGTTTCTTCGCCTGTTTTATGGCAAGCGCTTTTAGGCAAAGAGAATGAATTAAAAGGAGAAGTTAGAAGAGAAGTAAAGGTGCGGTTATCGAAAGATAATGAGATCTGAATTAATCCTTATCTGAAGGAAAGACGTAGAAAGCAACTCTACTACAAGAACAGTTTTCTTAACATGTAGTTTTTGGGACACAATAATTCGAATCCAAATTCAAATTTGATAATTAGAGGCAAAATATCTTATTACCATTCTTATTGAGGTGTACATGAATGTGAATGTCATGAGAATTACGGTATATACATATTGGACTTACACGGACACACACACACACACACATATATATGTATATATATATACACACATATATAACGCAGTTCAATGGCGTATATAAACAAATATTGACGTAAGGAAAATTATTCCTTCTTCATTGTGGTTAGATGCATCAGTACTGAAAAACAGCATATACCCAGTGTGATGTTCAGTTTCAGCAACAATAAATATAATTCAATCTCTTTGAGTATGCTCTTGTTTCTTTGTAATTTAGCTCATACATAAAAGAACGTGATCACATTACAATGTAATTTTTCCTAGTTTAACTTTCCATACATTGCAACTATGCCATACCCAGTCACGAAATCCACACACTCCTTCGCAGACTGAATCTCGTCGTCTTAAGTACCGGTTTGCAAATATCAACAACCCAGACCTGAATGAGCATCACGTTGCGTAATCTGGCATTAATTCCAAATCATTATTCGAGCTCACCAGAGCGTCTCTCATTAATATGGATTCGGGTGTTTGAACTCGTTCAAGATAAGCATCGGATAATGATCTATTTAAGGAGGGGAAAAATATGTTTCACCTTTGCAGTTGCTGTCCCAGTATGTGAAGCAATGGGTTGTCTAGAATGGATGATTAAATTAATATAAGTGTCTGTTAAAGGATGATGCGTTGATGTTATGAAAATGAAACTTTTTCATTCAAGTTAACTAGTTACTAGTAACTAGTCTAGTATTACATATATACTCCTACTAGTGTATGTAATCTTAATAGTAAGTACAAGTGTACACTTAAAAAAATACACTCATTATTATATCGACATATATAAAACATTTAAGAAGTATATACTTCTTGACATCAACCAATACAATATCAAGGTAAATATTTTTATTTATTATTTATAAAAAAAATATTAGAAGCCTGTTGATATTAAAAACTACAGGCACTGGAGGTACATCTGCAATGCAGTGCAAGGTACCTCCTACCTTTGTTTTACTAAAAAGACTCTTAAACGATGAATATTAAGTATAAGAGTCATGAAACTTAGCAAAAAGTCTTTAGATAAAAAAAATGATATGCTCTCTCCCTCCCACAATCTCACTCCACCCCAATCTGGAACCCATTATTAAACCTCTAATATTTTTTTTCCAAATATTTATTCTGGGTCGTCAATAAATTGCTTACCAGCTCCATCACTTAGTATCTAGTGGCTATTTCTGCCATGACGAAAGGGTTAAGAATTATGATTATAGCTTTCATGGGCGTTTGGTCCAGAGAGGTGATAAAAGGATTATTTAGACTGGAAGAAAGTTATCATAAAGATTCTCGTGTTTTATGGTTGTACCAGACAATGGTTTTCATATTTATTATTTATGCAATGCTAGATCTACTAAGATATGATATTTCAGTTGTGGTTAAGTATTTCTAATTTGTTCATAAATATTACCATAAAATTTATAGTGTTCTTATATTTTAGTTATGGGTGTATATAAAAGAAATATGAAAATGGTCTCCTGTACATAATTAAGCTACTACTACTACTACTACTACTACTACTACTACTACTACTACTACTACTACTACTAATAATAATAATAATAATAATAATAATAATAATAATAATAATAATAATAGTACTACTACTACTACTACTACTACTACACCTGACTACTACTACTAATAATAATAATAATAATAATAATAATAATATAATAATAATAAACCTAGTTTGCTGAGTTGAATAAGTCTCATTACAAATCAATATTCATATATATATATATATATATATATATATATATATATATATATATATATATAGAGAGAGAGAGAGAGGAGAGAGAGAGAGAAAGAGTGGAGAGAGACGAGAGAGAGAGAGATACAGCTAGATAGATAGATAGATAGATACACAGTTATACAGATAAATGAGGGGACTGTTTGCTTTTGCAGAAAAAAACTGCGAAGACTAATATTGTCATTTGACTGCAAATAATACAATGATATTCACTACTCTGGTCGAATATATAGT
>NC_089771.1:10801110-10823610 GCF_040412425.1 Macrobrachium rosenbergii
TTCCTAATAAACGCAATAGCCTTATGATTACAACCGCTGTAAATGACGTGAAATTACTAAAACAAATGTGCTTTAAAACAAATGTGCTATAAAACAAATATGCTATAACAGGGCTACTTATACAGCATATACTGTATGAAATGTGTAATTGTGTATCATCTATTATCTATAATAAAACGAAAAAGCAAAAATTTAGCAAAAAAAAAAAAATCTACTTTTAACTACAATGTATGAATGTGAATTATTGAACACTGAGTAGGGGGTGATATCCGCATATCTGCATTCTCAAACTGCGGATGCGGACGTTGCTTGCAATGGTAATGAGGATGCGGATGTTCAGAAATTGGCAATGCGAATGCCGATAATCCGCGGATGTGGATCCGGTTCCGGATATCCGATACATCTCTAATATATTTGTAACAGCAATAGAAGAGTTCCGTGGAAACCTGAGAAGAAGAATAAATATCAAAACCAGGGCGTATATAAAGAGCATCTTGATTAGTTGCGACTAGTTTCGGAGATTCACATTCTTCCGTCATCGGGCAATCAGTCTATAATGGAATATATGTTATATTTAACACCAATGAAGTAATAACATAAAATAAAATTACGTATTAAAATATAGAAACTTAAATACACAATGTTTGTTGTCAAAATGGGCATTTAAAAAAAAAGAAAAAACACAGCAATTCAACAGACCTGTTATTATTAAAAGAGAGGGTTTGTCTCTTAAGGTATTGTAACTTTAAGCTGATTAATTTTATGTTCGTGGCTCTTATTAACGTAAATATTTTGTTCAGTTCTTTCCCAGTTTTCATTTTTTGTTTTTGTTTTTCTCTCAAGCCTCGAATAGCTGGAAAGGTTCTTTTCGCTCACACCAAGGGTTTGTTAGTTTGTAATTGATACCTCGCCCATGAAGCTTCTTTTTCTTTGCATGTACGAGCACTGGACGGTTTTGCACCTTCGTTTTCTCCCAACGAAGGTGTTTTATGGACACTGAGTTGTGTTTTAAGGCGATTTTGGTACTCGGCTCCTTATAGGAAAGAACTCGACCGATAACGGCAACTGTGGCAGTGTATTCCTGTGGCGACCTTCCTAGTGTTTGTTGTTGTGGCGGACGTTTTGGGGGCGTGTCATTGGGCGCCTTGTTGCTGTTGTTGGCTCTTTGTCAGGATATCTCAAGAAGCCATCCTGTTATTTTGGGTGATATATCCTGAGATATATACGTCTCCAGCGTGTGTTGATGAGGGACATCCTGCCCTCTGCTGTACTGCCTCTCTGCTGCAACGCCTCTCTATACGTTAGAGCACCACCTCTCTGCTGCACCGCCTCTCTGCCTACTGCGGCTCTGCCTCCATGCCGTGTCGAGTCTTTCAGGGCCGTTAGGAGACCTTTTGGTCACGAAGAAGGGTAAGCGTGCCTTCCGTGGATTATCAGTTGTCGTTTTTAAAAAAGACGACACCTGTTCAGCTGTCCCCATCTTCGCGATTATTGAGACAGTCCTGTGCTTGCTATCCGAGGGCTGTATTCGTCTAAGTCCATCGGTGTTGGTGTTGATTAGGATCATTTATGCGAAGGAAATAACTTTAGCCCAACTATAAATATGTTAAATTTCGAGTTTGAAAATATTAGGATTAAGGTTCTCTTCCCCTCCTGTGTCTCTTGCTGTCGTATGTGAGAGAATTACGTTGTAATGTGGCAGTTTCGTTTCTACCTTTTTCCAAATCCTGTTTCTTTATCCATCGTAAGATAGATCCGTGGATTAGAGTGAATGAGGTGACTGAAGGTAGTGACTGCGCATTGTAGGTGAATGAGTTTTTTCTGTCCCTTTATTCAGATATTCGGGGACCTGTTAATGTTTAAGCTGTGTAATAAATTTCTAAATATTACGTTAATGACTATCAATTATCCCTTTGAGTGCTTTCATTGAATTATGTCACTGGTATTCCTGCTCTTAGACGAGCTTTGTCTCTGTAGTATGGCATTTTGAAAGCTATATTTCATAACCTGGGATAAGAAAAATTTTACTGTAACAAGAGTTATGTAACAAGTCGTTACAGTATACACTGTAGAGACTCAACCACTCCGAGCTCTGTTTCGTTGGTCCTGCAAGTAAGGACTGAAAAATAATCTAAATTTATGGGAAGGTCATATTCTTCAGTGTTGACGAATAGCGCTAAATGATGGTTTGCTTATTAAATGGCCATTTCGTCCTAACAGGTCTTCCAATATAATCGAAGATGCGAACCCTGAACTGTCGCTTTGATTTTCCGATGTACATTGCACTACAGCAATGCCACTTGTACTTATAAACAATAGATGACTGCAGCTCAGCTGGCATCACATCCATGAGCCTGAAGAATTTTTGCAATGTAGATTTTGGCTTAAATACCACTCGAATGTTTATTTATGGGGAGTATTCATGCAATAGTTTTGTTAACCTTTTCTTTACATTAAAGGACCAATTTCCAGCAGACGCAATGGGAAAGTCCATAACTGTTCTGTTGACAGAGTCAGCTGCAGGTTTTGGAAATAATAGCTTTTGGAGCTCCTTTCCTATATACGTATTCGTAAAAATTGCGTTAAAGCCATTGAAATATAAGCTTTGCTTTATGAAATTAAACTCTGAGTCCATACTAAAAAAATTTTAACTTATATTAAAAGCACTTGATTTTAAGGACGTAATCAAATTTCTCTTAAACTGAATAGGAATAAATGAGGACGTTCTGGTAGCCAAACCCGTGAAAGTCGGTTTCCTATAAACAGATGTAATAACCCATTGTCATTGTGGCTGATCAGTATGTCAAGAAAAGCCAGCTTTCTTTCCTTCTGCCTCAGTTTCCGAAGTGAATTCGATGTTGCTGTGCTTCGAGTTCAAGTATTTTAAAAATAATGAAATGAGGCCATCTTGTGAGAGGGTGCAAAAGAGAGAGCAGGTAGACATTGACTGCTAGTTTATTAAGGGAGCAGGCTGCTTATAAAGCAGCGTGCGAACGTCAGTATAAAGACATACAAGGACATACAGGTGACCCGAGGTCAATTGTTCTCAATGTGAAACAGGACAGGTAAATACAGATAATGTGACAAATAAAATGAACAGGTTTAGACACAACAATGCTGTGGCACACGTACAATACAAAAGGGCACAAATGAGTACGTAATAAAGGCATATTATTAATAAATAAAACATGGCTAGGTATTGTGACCTAAGGTCAGGAGAAAAGGCGCCGTAAAAAACAGGAGGTTCACTAAAGAAAACCTGTTGAACGGGGACTTTACAATACTCCCCCCGCCCCAAGACGTAGGTAACGTCTGATTAAAGCAGGTATTTGCTGGGGCGTTGGAGAGGACCGCAACTCCGTGATGTCAGCTGAGGGGTGCGTTGCGTGCGGAAGCAGTTGGCTGCAGTGCTGCCTGAGTCCAGGGTCTTTCTATATATGGTCATACATTCCATCTTGGCGAAGGCGTCCTTGGCCTCCTGAAGGCGCCGAGGGGGAAGCCTCCGGAAGTTTGCGTGCGTTGGGGGCCCTTTGTCTTGATGTGGTGGTAAACTCTGTGTTTGGCAGGGTCCCCGGGCACCTGATGCAGTTCGGGCTTGGATACCTTGGGAAATTCCTTCAGAAGTGAGGCGTACTGGTGTGGAGCAACGGAACAGACTGTGGGAGCGCTGGGGCCCGTCGCCAGGGAAGGGACTGGCAGGACTTGGTGTCCAGCAGGCGTTTGCGGCCGTCATTGACTGCCAGTCCGAAATGGACCAGAAAGTCTGCACCCAGGAGTGGGGTCATCATGTTTGTGATGATGAAGCTCCACGTGTACCTCCAGCCTAGGATGGAGACTGACAGGATCTTGGTGCTGTAGGAGAGGATGGGGGACCTGTTGGCGGCTGTCAGGGAGGCAGCCGGGTCTGACAGGTGCTTGCAGTCCTCTCTGGAAGGCGGGAACACTGATCGCACGGCCCCAGTGTCGATCAGCATCATCCTGCCGGAGATGGTGTGGCGGACGTAAAAACCTACTGGTGCGGGACTCCTGGGTGCTTCTGCTGCCATGGCGTCCTTTGCTGGTGGCTGCCGCTTCCCCCGTTTTTTGGATGGGCAAAAGGACAGGGGGGCTCACAGTTCCGGGCGTCCTTGCCGTACTGCAGGTGGCAGTAGCAAGGCCCTGGCAATTGCTTCTTCTGGTAAAGGGTTAGCCGCCTCATGACGACGGAATTTATCTCCTCTTCTGCAGTTTCCTCCGGCTGGAGGGAGTTGATGGGGTGTGTGGGTGTGGATGCCCGCTTTGCTGCCCTCATGGAGTCAGCCAGCTGCTGTGCCATTTTGATCAGGTTCTCGAGCGGCAGGGTGTAGGGCTCCAAGATCTGGGTCCGAACCTCTGGGAGGAGCTGACGGAGGAAGATCTCCCTCGACAGGCTTCTCTCCGTGTGCCTGCCGCTGCCGTCCGTCCCAGGTAGGATGAAAAGGTCCTGGATGACGTTCCATGTCTCCAAGAGGTTTGGGTCGTGCCGGGGGTTGCTGGCGAGGTCGGGGGCGCGGGCGGCTCTCTCAGAGATCGGCAGGGAGCAGGTCTCAACGAGAGAGGCCTTCAGCCTCTGGTAGGTGACAAGACTTGCGGCAGACACCCACGGGGCGATCTTCATGTAAACCTCCTCCGGGAGGGCGTTAATTACAATGTCTGCCTGCAGCATTTCGTCGGTCAGGCCTGCCACCCTAATCTGCCCCTCGACCCTGTAGTGCCATATGACGGGTTGTAATGTGTGAACGGCGGCAGCTTTATGGTGAGGGCGGACCTTGGTTGGTCCGTCAGGAAGGGCAGCACACGAGGAGCAGGTACCGGCATGGAGGAGCGCACAGCCTTGGTGTGGAGGAGGGCACGAGTGGGTTTTGCGTGAGGGAGATATCAGACTCTGGAAAGTTCGCTGTTATTTGTATGTGGGAAGGAATGTCTGCGGCCATGCTTGCTTTTGCACTCTCTCTCGGAATGTGAGTTACACTCACGTCAATACTCGCTTGGGAGCATGCCGTGTGGGTCCGCTAATGATGCCGGTGATCTGCCGATGAGGGTCGGTACGCCCAAACGCTTTGTTAAAGCACCGTATTTAATCCGTTAGTGGCGTGGCGTAGTTCATCGGGCCAAAACTAAGTCGCCATTTGGGTTCATTAATGGCTCCGGGAACCACTCAGTGGTCACCATTGTGAGTGGGTGCAAAAGAGAGAGCATGTAGACATTGACCGCTAGTTTAATAAGGGATCAGGCCACTTATAAAGGCAGCGTGCGGACGTCAGTACAAAGACATACAAGGACATATAGGTGACCCGAGGTCAATTGTTCTCAGTGTGAAACAGGACAGGTAAATACAGATAACGTGACAAATAAAATAAACAGATTTAGACACAACAATGCTGTGACACTTGTACAATACAAAAGGGCACAAATGAGTACGTAATGAATGCATATTTACATAAATGAAACATGGCTAGGTATTGCGACCTAAGGTCAGGAGAAAAGGCACTGTAGAAAACAGGAGGTTCACTAAAGAAAACCCATTGAGTGGGGACTACAATCTAATCTAAAGATCGCCTCATTTCATTTTTTTTTTTTAATGTATGTTCAAATTATGTTAGTATGGGCTTAGAATTTAGTTTCAGTAAAACATTGCTTATATTTCAATGGCTTTAACACAAATTTTACGAATGCATATATAGGAAAGGAGCTTCAAAAATTATTACTTCCAAAACCTACATCTGTCACTGTCAACAGAGGAGTTATGGACTTTCCCATCGCCTTTATTGGAAATAGGTCCTTTAATGTAAAGAAAAGGTTTGTAGGGTCCCACATGGACCTACACAATTGTCCATCTTACCTGGCCGTCTGAACTCATACCCTATGGGCATCTGCTACTCACAACAAGCATCTCCTCACATACCTGCTAAGCACACATGTATAAGAAACACAGCCAACTCCATACATCCTTTTTATGTATACTGTTGTTTAATAATAATGTCACATCAAATGCATCATTCCTAATAAAGGCAATACAATGTCAGTTTTCCAATTCTATTTATCAGAACTCTGTTTGCAACTTGTATATAGAATTATGTACTATTCTCCATTTTCAAACAAACACAGATGACTGTGTACTAATCTGTATCTTGTTTCCCTCATGTCAGGCACTACATTTCCACTCACAAGAGCCCTTGACCTTTCTGCTTGTTGTTTTGAATAAATCAGTAAGTTTATAGATGCCTCTTACTCATGCCTTACATTGATGACCATCATGATGACCAGCTCAGCCAGCCCCAACAATGCCAGTCTCTACAGCAAAAGTATTGCTGCTGCCTCCATACGTCTGCACCCTTCACACCCAACAACCCAGAAGCTTGGTTCTTCAGGGCAGAGACAATCTTCCACTTGAAGAAAATCACCTCCTCAGCACGCAAGCAGATGTTGTCCTCGAATTCCTGCCAGATGATGTATTCGAGCAAGTTGCAGAATGGTTCGCAGAACTTAAAACCCCTATCACCTACAAATCACTAAAGGATCAGCTGAAGTCATCCTTCAGCATGCCACCTCCCCTAAGAGCCAAGAAGTTCCTGGACAATGTGGGGGCAGCCATAGGAGATGAGCAGCCATCACATGTCTACAAGCAATTGTGGCAGCTGGCAATGTTACCCACCACTAACAGCCAACCTGAGTCAATCCTGGACCTTGTGAGAGAGGTACTCCTCATAAAACTGCCATGCCAAACAATGGTGGCCATATTTAATGTCTCCATCATGACAATCAAAGAATTCCTAAGTTTGGTCGATGCAGTACATATGGCCCACAGAACAGCAGAGCCCACCCAGCCATCCATAGCAGCAGCAGCATGACGGTCCTAGCGGTCAACCAACATGGAATCCGACAGCAACACAAAGGAACCGGCTGTCCACATCCATGTGTCCACCACTAGTGGAATACCACTCAAGATATACGGGAGGTGGACCATGAAACTGTCATTCAATGGGAAAGGCTTCAGCTGGACGTTCATCATGGCAGACATAACATTAGCACTTTTAGGAGCAGATATCCTAAAAGAACACAACCTGCTGGTGAAAATAGCATCAAAACAGTTGATCTCGACCACAACAACTAATAAAGCAACCCACCACTGTATCGTCACAACAACAGGAGATACAACAAACCAAATCCATCTCACCAGCCACCCCACCACCAGAAATACGCTGCCTCCTACAGGAGTTCCCAGAGGTCTTCAAAGACGTCCTGAAGTACAACTTAACTTAACCAACCCAGCAAAGCACAACATTCATCACCACTAGAAGCAAAATGTCCCCCAGCCCATGCCTGCTTCAGACCTTTGCTCTAGAAAAACTTGCCTACGCCAAACAAGTATTCAGGGAAATGGAGAAGGCAGGAATATGCCAGAAAGCCCCCAGCCCATGGGCATACCCCTCCACATGCTACCAAAACCTGACAGAACTTGGCAGCATGCGGAGGGTATTGGCAGCTAAACGTTAAAATGAAGCCCAACAGATACCCGTTGTTGAACATAGCAGATATCACCAACCAAATGAAAGGCACAAAAGTCTCTACCAAAATAGATCTGCTGAAGGGATACATCCAATTTCCAATAGCGAAGCAAGACATAGGGAAGACTGTGATTATCACCCCATTCAGCACCTACATGTTCAGTTACAGCTGCTTCAGCCTTCAGAACTCAGGGACAACCTTCCAAAAACTAATGGATGAGCTTCTGGGCGATCTTTTTTCTGCAATGTCTGTCAATGACATCCTCGTATTTAGCCCCCACCTCAAGCAATACCTAAAAGATATCAAAAGGGTGCTACAAATACTCAAAGAAAATGGACTTGTAGTAAGGGAAGACAAATGCGAGTGGGCAAAAATTACAGTGGAATTACTGGGATATCAAATAAGCCCAGATGGCATCAAACCCCTCTCAGCAAAAGTAAAAGCAATCACTGACTTCCTGATGCCAACCACAATCAAAACAGTACAAGAATTTTAAAGACTAATTAACTACTATCATCGATTTATACCCAATATTGCTAAAATCATGAGTCCAAAATGTAACTGCTTAAAAGGAAAACCCCCAAAAATTATGTTGGTCAAATAGTCAAGATAATGCATTTTTATTAGCATAGCAGGCAATAACCTCTGAAGCAACAGTAGTTTTTCCTCTACCCCATAGGTCCCTCATTTTGACGACTGATGGAGGTAACATGGCGATGGGTGCAGTACTGGAGCGGGACCCAGATGATGGTCATCGACCACTTGTGTTTTTCAGCAAAAAGTTAACGACAGCAGAACAAAAGTACTCTGAATTTGATAGAGGGTTGCTGGCAGTCTGCAAAGCCATCAGCCACTTCCACCATATGCTTGAAGGATGGCATGCCTTCACAAAAACCAAAGACTCATGGTCAGCACGACAGCAGTGTCACCTGTCTGCAATAGCTGAACACTCCTGGACCATCAAGTATCTGAAGGGGTCTTCAAACACTGTGGCTGTTGCGCTATCAAGAAACTGCGCCAACAATGTCCAGATCGGGATAGCCTACACTGAAATAGCAAAGGCACAAGAAGACGACGTGGACCTACAGTGACTGTGGTGGGACAACCCCGCCCTCACTTGGAGTGACCTATCTATCAACAATGGAGAGATGATCATCGCCTGCGAAACGAGTGCCGGATGCCCTAGCCCCTACCTGTCAGCAGGTCTCAGAAGGAAGGCTTTCAACCTCGCTCACAACCTGTCCCACCCATCTGGCCACAAAGCCGTTCCGAATTGTAGCGGAATGGTACATGTGGTGGGGAATGAAAGCCGACATCAAAAAGTGTACGAGAGAATGACTTCTGTGTCAGATTTAAAAATAATGAGGCATGTAGAGAGAAGAATAGGAGAGTTCCAAACAACACACAACCATCTAACCCACATCTACATTAACATAGTGGGCCTCTACTCCCCCTCAGAGGAGTACAGAAACCTGTTCACCATCAATGACAGAAATACCAGGTGGCCATAAGCAACGCCGATACAGCAACAGACGGCGGAGGGTTGTGTGAAAGCTCTCATTGGATGGGTCAGCAGACATGGAGTCCTGCAGATCATCATGAGTGACGGGGATGGGGGGGCAACTTTAGGTCCAGTTTATGGAACGCCCTTGCAGACAGTCTGGGGAAAAGATAATACACACCCAGAAGCCAATGGCATCGTCAAAAGGCTACACTGCTTGTTGGAAGCACCACTCGCTGCCAGGTGTCAAGGCAGGAGTTGGTGACAGGAGTTACCTTGGGTCCTACTGGGCCTGAGAATGTCACCACACATTGCATTCAATGTATCACTGGCAGAAGCCCTGTATGGACAAGCATTAACACTGCTGGCAGACATCTTTCAACATCCAACGAGCCCGACATCCCCATCCGACATCCGTAAAGCATTAGAATGAATAATGCTGGCCAAGACGGGTTATGACATGGCCAGAAAAGTGTACATCCACAACAAACTGGAGAATGTAAAATATTCATTCATACGAGTGGACGAACACAGAGGCCTCCCCCCCCTCTCCCCAGCCTACTTGGGACCATACCGGATCATCCAAAGGAGGGAGAAGGCCTACCAGATGACAGCTGACAGCAGGACTACTTAGGTCTCCATCAATCACCTCAAACCAGCACACCTCCCAGACATCGATCCACAACCGTAGTCTTCTCTAATGGGGGGGAGTCCTGTATGGTCCCACACGTACCTACACAATTGTCCATTTTAACTGGCTGTCCAAACTCATACCCTATGGCCATCTGCTCCTCACAACAAGCATCTCTTGACATATGCACCAAGCACATGTATATAAGAAACACAGTTGGCACCATACTTCCTTTTTATGTATATGTAATGATCTTGTCAATTAGAGACCAGCAGGTTCAAAATAAAAACATGAAATTGGGGTTGAATGACTAATGGAAGGTGAGATGATTACATAAAGATCATCACACACAAAAACAGACGATCTCTGTAGAAATGCCAGGACAGACATTGCTGTCCAAAAGGCCATCACCCAGGTGATTATGGTAGAATCATCAAGCCACTGAAGTGAACAGGCAGCCTATGCCTGCTGCTTAACAAAGTCACCATGCCGCAATGCTCTTGAGGGAAAAGTCATCACTCAGATGATTATGGTAGGATCATCGCTAAGCTGCTGTACTGACGAGGACCTGATTCTCTGTTATCCAAAACCTGACTAACACTGTCACTGGAAAAGTGACAGGCATAAACTTCCAACACACAGAACAATGCTCCTGGTTAAGGGGGCAACTACTCAAAAACAACTAACTAAATGATTGTTTCCTTTTTAAAACTATCACTTACCCTTAAAGTATACTGTCATTCATTATAATGTCACATCAAATGTATCCTTCCTAATAGAGGGAATACAACGTTAGCTTTCCAGACATATTTATCAGAACTATGTTCACAACTTGTATATAGAATTATGTGATAATGCCACATCAAATGCATCATTCCTAATAGAGGCAATACAATGTCAGCTTTCCAATTCTATGTATCAGAACTCTGTTTGCAACTTGTATATAAAGTTATGTACTATTCTCCGTTTTTGAACAAACACAGATGACCATGTACTAATCTGTATCTTCTTTCCCTCGTGTCAGGCACTATATTTCCACTCGTAAGAGTCCTTAACCTTTCTGTTAGTTGTTTTGAATAAGTCAGTAAGTTTATAGATGCTGCCTCTTACTCATGCCTTCGTTATAAGTTAACAAAGCTATTGCATGAATTCTACCAGCAAATAACCATAAAAGTAGTATTTAAGCCAAAATCTACATTGCAAAAATTCTTCAGGTTCAGGGATGTGATACTAACCGAGCTGCAGTCATCTGTTGTTTATAAGTACAAGTGTCGTTGCTGTAGTACAATGTACATCGGAAAATCAAAGTGGCAGTTCAGGGTTCACATCCTCGAACATATTGGAAGACCTGTTAGGATGAATAGGCTATTTAATAAGCAAACCATCATTTAGTGTTATTCGTCAACACTGAAGAATATGACCATCCTATAAATTTAGAATCTTTTTCAGACCTTACTTGCACGACCAACAAAATGGAGCTTAGGGTGGTTGAGTTTCTATATATCTTAAGAGACAACCCTTCTATTTGTAATAATGAAAGATCTGTAGAATTGCTGATTTTTTAACAACAAACATTGTGTATTTGTTTCTCTTAAGATTTTGTTGTGTGTTTAGGTTAAGAATTTTTTAATAATTTAGATTTTGTTTGATTAATTGAATTTTTTATAAATTAACCTTCGTAATTTAACCAAAAAATTAATTATGTTTTGTGTCATTTTAATGTAACAGTAAACTTTTTCAGATTGTGAATTCTAATGATAAATTTTGAATTTAAAAATAAATTTGAGGATTTAACATTTTACAAGAGTGTTTCATTTACTGACCACCAGTGATAGGATTAATTGTGTGCATAAGGCATAGTGATAAACATGTTTTGCTCCTTTAGTTTTGCTGAAGTGAATTAAGATCAGGAAAACATTTAAAGCTTTTTGATGGATTGATGCCCCTTAAGTTTCGTGTATTTCTTGTTTAAATGCTAATACCTCACACTTGTTTTGATAAACTTAATCTAATTTCTCACATGATTAATAAGTTTTTTAGGGATCACTGCTGTCTTTAGAGTAATAAGTCAGAATTTTATTGTCACGAGAGTTCAGATATCTGAATAAAGTTAATTAAACTTTTCAATTCTATGATTAGAAACACTCCATGACATTATATATATATATATATATATATATATATATATATATATATATATATATATATATATATATATATATATATATATTTATATATATATATATATATATATATATATATATATATATATATATATATATATATATATATATATATATATATATATATATATATATATATATATATATATATATATATATATATATATATATATATATATATATATATATATATATATATATATATATATATATATATATATATATATATATATATATATATATATATATATATATATATATATGTATATATATATATATATATATATATATATATATATATATATATATATATATATATATATATATATATATATATATATATATATATATATATATATATATATATATATATATATATATATATATATATATATATATATATATATATATATATATATATATATATGTATGTATGTATGTATGTATGTATGTTTTGACAGTCAGCAGCCTGGAAGACTATTTTCATTCTCAAGATCTGTTTTGTGAATAGGGCTAGTATGTGTTGGCAACAGAAAAGTGAAATGATATTGTATTTGACCCGGTGAAACAAGAATAGTGAATGTTCATGCGAATTATTCCTGGGCAGTGGTCCCTCACTGTCAAAGTTTTCATTTTCCGCGCATGCGTACTGAAGGTTTTTGCAGACTACCACTGGCGTTACGTCATAGAAACCTATGAATCAAATGTGTGATACGAGTAATGATGAGGTGGCCTGGGAGGCGATTACGGAGATAAAGGAATATGTCGACAATGGAATCCTTTTCTTTATTTATAATAAAGTGAATTTTTATGTCTCATGACGATATTTTGCTATCTGCAATGATTTTATGGCGAGGATGATGTAGCAAAGCAAAATTATTGATGTATACAAAATTCAAATGCCCCGAAAAATCGAAGACACACAGGGGAACAACTAAAAAGGTAAACGACATTAAAGAAATGATTTCATTTTTGTCGCAAAATGTCGCTTCGGATGTCATATTTTGCATCACAAAATGTACGCAGGTGCCGTCTGTTTCGATGGAATTTATAGATGCACCTTCAATGAGTCGACATATGAGTTCATTGCGGATGGAGATGGAACTCATGTCTGCTAAGTATCATAGGCTTTCAACCAGGATGGAGGATATGGAAAAATTCTGGAGCAGAAGCAGGTAATACCATACCCTGAGGAGGCTAGAGTGAGTCTCGCAGTGACTACCTGCAGTGGACGATTACATACGTTTTACAAGGAACACTGAACCTGAGATTATCGATGGCAAAAGTCGTGCAGAAAAACCTTGGACCGACCAAAGATAGAAGGAATGAAGATGGGCAACAAAAAAATCATTGAATGGGAGTAAGCAAACCTTTGGAAGGGGTGCGGGACGTTCTTATGGATTTCGCCGAGTCCACAGCCGACGAGGAGAAGGAAGAAGAGAGATGGAACATACCTGGGCACGAGTACAAAAAACGGAAGCGCTTACTGCAAAGAAGACAAGCTCAAGAAAAAGAAAGTCAGGGCTATAAAGAGAAGGGGAGTTTTTTGAACGAAGACAGCGTAAGCCTCCTATCATTGGGGAGAGTGATGGAAGCACACTTAGGGCAGCTCAGCCTTTTAAGGCATGTACATTTATTTGTGTCTAGGCTGCAACCTAACACGACTTCAGAAATGCTTCTTGGCCATGTTTCTTGCATAGCAGGTGTCACGACGGTGGAGTGTGAGCTGGTTGAACAAAAATTCTCTCACTATCGATCTTTCAAAGTCATTATTAAAGAAATGCCTCAAAGTAGGGTTAAGGATTTGTACAAACCAGAAAGTTGGGGTAAGGATATTTTGGTCCGTCATTGGTATGATTAATCTTCATTTTTATTCTCTTTATAAATGGATTTAAGCTTTACATCTTATAACTGTAGATCAGTAAGAAATTGCCATTTTGATGTAGCCGAATTAACTCATGTTTCTGACATAGTCTGTTTGCAGGAGACTTGGCTCCCGGTGCAGGAATCAGACTACCTGAATAGAATAAATTCTGAATTTGCATATTATGCAGTTTCCCCAGTTGATTTATCGAATGAGTTGTTAACTGGTCGTCCTTATGGGGAGTTGCTTTTCTGTACCGAAAGAGCCTTGCCTCCCTGTATGCGGCGAGTAGACACCTCAAATGACAGACTAATTTGTATTGACGTGTCTATAAATGAAAATTGTATAAGGATTATCAATTGTTATCTTCCATACTCAGACGGACAAAATGATGCGGTATACATTGACTGTTTAGCAAAAAATACACTGTCTTATGTCAGATCACCCAAATGGGGAGGTTTTTGTGGTTGGTGATTTTAACGCTCACCCTGAATCACGCTTGGTAACGAGCTGAAAGACTTCTGCACCCATTACGATTATTGTATTGGTGATGTTGCTGTGATGCCCTCCGACACTTACACTTGGGTGAGTGATGCAACGGCCATACCCGTTGGTTAGACCACCTTGTTTGCCCCCTAGTCTTCTAACACACATTAGCAATATACGTGTGTTGCATTCCATTATTGGTTCAGACCATCGTCCCCTTTCATTTTCTTTGAAGGTCTCTCAACTACCTACGCTGGTACAGATGAATGCTGGTAGTCAGACGAAGTTTTATCTCTGCGATCTACTGGAATACAGAGTTAAATCTGAAGAAGCTTTGAAAAACGTCGAGTTGCCTTTGGAAGCTCTGCAATGTAACACAAGACCATGTCAAAACGAAGATCATTATAGAGCTATTGAAAGATTTCTTTTGGACATAATTAGTGCACTTCAACAGTCGTCTGACTCTAAGAGTTGAATCACAGAGGCTTCAACCATGTTCCTGGTTGGAATGACTTTGTAAAGGAATTCCATCATGAAGCACGGTATGACTATTTAGCATGGAAGGAATCTGGTAATCCAAGGGATGGATATTTCTATGATAAAATGAAATTTTCTAAAGCTCAGTTCAAAGGGATGCTTAGATTTTGTAAGGAAAGTGAAGAGGAAATTCGATCCAATAAAATTGCTACGAGTCTTAAAGGGAGTATGAAGAAGTTTTGAGAGAAATAAATAAGAAAAGAAAATCCCAAACATTCTTGCCAGACATAATAAATAATGTGAGTGGTTATGAAAACACTGCCGAGTTATGGAAAGAACATTATTCTGAGCTGTTTAATGATCCTACTCATCCTGTTCCAGACCCAGTGGAAAATCAGAGTCAGCGAGATGTTACAGGGACAAATGTCAATGAAATTTCAGAATGCTTTGAATTCTCTGAACACTTCCAGTAGCCCTGGACATGACGGGGCTGACCCTTCAGCACTTAACTGAGGCGCATCCGGTACTTAGAGTTTTACTAAGTTTATTCATTACTTCCTGTTTCTGTCATTCATACTTACCAAGAGCTCTTATTCTGGTTATACTCTCTCCTTTGATTAAAGATAAAAACGCGGACCACAGTGAC
The DNA here is from genome assembly GCF_040412425.1 of Macrobrachium rosenbergii. NCBI lineage: Eukaryota > Metazoa > Arthropoda > Malacostraca > Decapoda > Palaemonidae > Macrobrachium > Macrobrachium rosenbergii. The sequence continues at coordinate 10,816,426 of NC_089771.1, forward strand.
ATATCTAATTATAGACCGATTGCTCTAGCCACTGTTATCTCAAAAGTTTTGGAAGCGATTCTATTGGAGAGATGCAAAGAGTACCTATTGACAAGTGACAACCAGTTCGCTTACAAATCCCATCATGGAACTGAAATGCCAGTTCATATTCTTAAACACGTAACTGAGGAGTATAATGTTCGTAAAACACCTGTATTTGCTTGTTTCATGGATATGTCTAAAAAGCCTTTGATAAAGTGTCTCATAAGATGTTACTTGAAGTACTGTCAAAAAGAAATATTCCTTGCTATATTATTAAACTGCTTGGTGAATGGTATAAAAATCAGCAAATGATTGTCAAATGGGGCCATGTATTTTGAGTGAATTCTCCACTTCAAGTGGAGTGAGACAGGGAAGTTTACTTTCACCTTACCTGTTCAATGTATATATGGATGACCTCTCACAGAGACTGAGTCAAACTAAAGCGGGGGTGTTATTTAAACAACATGATTTTAAACCATTTGCTGTACGCAGATGATATTGTTTTATTTGCTCCCTCAGTAGGTGGGCTACAACAGCTTGTAAACATTTGTCGTGATTTTATGTCCGATAGGCTTCTATTGTTAAATGTAAAGAAAAACCAAATGTATTATTTTTTCTAAGAGTAAGATTTGCCCAAGTAATATATCACCTATTGTTGTTAACAATGCACGTATAGATTTTGTACCTGAAATAAAGTACCTAGGATATTATCTCACTGCTCAAAATTCGGACGATGCCCATGTAGAATATTTGTACAGAGGTCTATGTACAAGGGCAATATGATTTTAAGGAATTTTTCTAAATGTAGCGCTGATGTCAAGAAAATGCTTTTTTGAGTTTTTTGTACAAGTTTTTATGGCATGTCTTTGGTTGTCAGAGCAAAACAACGGACTATGAATAAGCTGAGGGTATGCTACAACGATAGCCTTAGAAGACTCATGGGCATTCCGAGGTATGCAAACGCATCCGCTCTTTTTGTGGGTTTTGGTCAGCCATCTTTTCAGGAACTGAGACGCAAAACCATAACAAGCTATTTGCAAAGGCTGAAGAATTCTGAAAACTGTATTATGAAGAGGGTTGCCCACCCACTTTACTTGCATAATTCATTTATTTTCAAACACTGGAAAGGCCTCATTTATGCTTAGTGCATCTGGTGCGCTCTTTGTGTAAGAATACAGTATTTCTTTGTTTTGTTCTGATATGCTGCATATGTATATGTCCTTTTAGTAGGAAGTATCACCTAGAGTCATTATCCGCACCTCATTCATATCATAATTTTTCACCACTCTTTCGTAATAATTCTCATAATTATTTTAAATTTTTATTCTTTTAAGGTTTGGAGGCTTTTATGTATGTTTATATATGTATATGTATGTGTTTATCTATGGCCATTTATGTCCGAAATAAAGATTTTGAATTTGAATTTGAATATATATATATATATATATATATATATATATATATATATATATATATATATATATATATATATATATATATATTTATATATATATATATATATATATATATATATATATATATATATATATATATATATATATATATATATATATATATATATATATATATATAAATATATATATATATATATATATATATATATATATATATATATATATATATATATATATATATATATATATATATATATATATATATATATATATATATATATATATATTTATATATATATATATATATATATATATATATATATATATATATATATATATATATATATATATATATATATATATATATATATATATATATATATATATATATATATATATATATATATATATATATATATATATATATATATATATATATATATATATATATATATATATATATATATATATATATATATATATATATATATATATATATATATATATATTATAATTTACAAGAAGTCGCTGCACAGCGCCTCCCCTCAACCTAATTTACCCTTTGTTTATTGAGAATAAAGTCGCTGCTGCATGGCCGATAGTATTTGACTTAGAAATCAGAGCAAGGGTATCAACATTTTGATCTGTCCTTTTTACCTGTGTAATGTGTAAATCTCTCTTGCAGAGGGACCTATTCGTAGTTGACTCATCTTGGACTGTGCCTTGCCCTTAGTCAAGACTCCAGTAGAAGGATCTTCAGGCTTTGCAAGCCCTTTATCAATTTACTTATCCATTTACCCTTCTAATACTTTCTTTTGTATATATAATTCTTTAATCTATCCCAAGTGTTTACGTAACATTTCCTTATGAAGTAGAGTCTTCAGCTTCTAAATTCACCCCTTTTTTCTTGTTTTTTATGATTTCCCTTTACATAAGTCAGAACTACAAGGCTAATTAAATAAAGTTTCCGTTGCCGGCCTGTAAAAATACCATAACTCAGGGAAATACGTAAAAATGGCGACCTTGCCAGGATCTCATCTAGCAGTTGCATTTTCCCCTCTATCGTTGCTTCATTGCATTTGCAACTCACTAAATCAGCAATTAGCAAAGCTAAGCTGGGTGCGAGACAAATTCTGAACCTGTTACCAAGAGCACAGACCCAGATAGTTCCACGTAAGTAATGTGTTTATCTTAGCAAAATTTTTTTACAATCATGACTGTTCCTAGGAATTAGGCAGAGATTCCTGCCCCAGCAGGAGATCGTAGCCTCTCGGTGAGTTTTGTTCTGGGGGCGTCCGCTGGGCGTTGCTTGGATGGGCAGCCCTCCCAATTTGTGGAGTGGTCTGCCCGCTTGCACGTCCTGCAGCGGTACTGTTCCCCTGAATCTCTTCGCGGGGGAAGACCTCTTGGTGGGCCAGCCTTCGCAATTGGAGAGGGCTAGCCTGGAATAGTTTGTTGTGCCCCTTCCATGGACCACTTTGGTGGGCTGGAAGGTGGAGGTTTGTCATGGTTGAGAGTTTTACATGTGGCCTCTGTGGAGGAGGTAATTCGGCCCGGAGTGGTCTTCTTGTTGGGTGGGATCTTCTCTGCGAAGCCCGTTACAACGCCACTTCGCAGCCGCGTTGCCTCCATAAATATTTACGCTGTTCGCCCTCGAACATTTAGGATAGAAATATCAGCCTGACTGAGACCGGGAAAAGACGTTGTCTATATAGGAGCGTCTTCAGTTCAAACCTTAACGTCCGTTGGAGAACGGGATAGGTAAGTTAGGCCTTCCACCCTATAGGAAAATTTCCCATATCAGCCCTTAAAAATAGATGGTCCTAAGGTCCTTTTTCTTTTTACCTGTCTCTTGGCGAATGTTTTAACAGAGCGTAGACACCTAAGGCATGACTGTAGGCCTGTTTTGACCCAGGCCGGTCAGGGAACGACAGAGAGACTGGAGCATTCGGAGAGACCACATGTCCGACGGGGCCTCTTCTCCTTTCTTTGTCTATTATCCTATTAGTGAAGTGAAGAGCAATTGCGAAGACCCCCGGTGGTGTTGGTACGCACAACGTTAGTCCTAAGGTAAAGTCGCTTTTGTTCAAAACTTCGCCCATTCTTTTATCTTTTCTGTATTTCGCATTTCTTTGTTCCCTCCTTCATCCCCACTTACTGTATATGTGTTTGCGAAGTCTAGATTAAGCCTCATTATTATATTGTTAGTTTCAACCCCGTTATTCCAGTAAAATACCTAGGATTTAGGTAAGCAAAATCAGGTTAAATCTCGATGCTTTGTATGCCTCACGTCCGAATGTTTGGAAGAACCGTTGCGTTTAAAATCAAATTCATCTCACATATTCTTTGTTAAGGTTAATAACCCTTAACTGGCGACCTTTGGCTAATTAACGACTGTCTTTGAGGTTAACTTTTGGCTTCAAGTGGCAGGTTACGTGTAATCTTGGTTTGCCGGGCCGTAAAAATTACGTAAATTGAATAATACATGATCAACCAAGACCCTCACACGTAACAATATATATATATGTATGTCATATATATATATATATATATATATATATGTATATATATATATATATATATATATATATATATATATATATATATATATTTATAATATATATATATATATATAATAATGTTACTATATAAATATTATTGATTTTTAAGATCAGTGAATCTTAATATAAATATTATATATATAAATATATCTCATAACCTATGCAAATAGAATATATTTACCATATATATAACGATATCATAATATATATATATATATATATAAATATGTCATACACACCTGTCATAAGTTGTTTTAAGTAACCATCTTATCAACAGCAAAACATGAAACTTCAAAAAGTTATCTCACTTTTGTCAGATACCTGAACTCTCGTAAAATAAAATTACGACTGAGTACTGTAAAGGCAACAGTGATCCCTTAAAAACTTACTAATCATGTGAGAAATCGGATTAAGTTTACCAAAAAAAAATGTGAGGTATCATCATTTAAACAAGAAATATACTAAACTAAAAGGGCATCACTCCATCAAACAACTTTAAATGTTTCCCTGGTCTTAATTCACTTCAGCAAAACTATAGGAACAAAGCATGGTTATCACTCTGCCTTACGCACACAATTAATCCTATCACTGGTGGTCAGTAAATGAATTACTCTTTTAAGAATTTTAAATAAAAAAATTATTTTTAAATTCAATATTTATGATTAGAATTCACAATCTTCAAAATTACTATTACTTGAAAACTAAATAAAATTAATTAGTTTTTGAGTTAAATTACAAAGGTTAATTTATAAAAGAAATTCAATTAATCAAGCAAAATTTAAACTGTTCAGAAGTACCCTAAGATTTGTAAAGAAAATCTAAGTAAATGAAAGTTTAATCAAGTATGAAATGTTAAATTATTAAGAAATACTTAAAATGCTAAGTAAATAAATGTTAAATCACCACTACATAAAATATGAAAAATTAAGAGATTGAAAACATATAAAATATGGCAAAGTGTTAAATTCACAAGGAAATAAAAAGCAATTCAAACAGAATCAAGTAATTCAAATGACGTTAAGAATACACTAATTCAGAAAGCATCCTCTAGTATATTGACCTTATCATACCATGGTAGTAATAATAAAATACTTACACAAAAGAAAGCGGACAAAATTACTATCAAATGCAGCTGCTCGAGATTCACAAAACACACTTTCTTGATAGGTGCTGTTACCAATATATACACTTTTTACTACAGCTATCAGATCTCAAAAGCTCAGATTAATATCAATGACCACACAAATATTTTACCTTTACATCTTCATTCATTTGAAGAGAGAGACTTTAAAGAGAGGAGATCTGGCAGAGAGAGAGAGAGAGAGAGAGAGAGAGAGAGAGAGAGAGAGAGAGAGATTTAGAAAGAGAGAGGGAAAACCACAGAAAGGTCTCTGATATCAGAATGAGCAAATTTTTAGGATTCCAGTTAGAAGTAATAACCCCATAGAATTACTTCATTACATTTTGGGAATGAGGTACTAGAGAAAATTTAAAAAACGGGAAGATGACGTCACTTCTTGAGTAAATGTCTTAGGGCCAAACTAAAGTGTTAGAACAATACTCATTGATTTTAATGTATCTTAAACATGACGCAATTATATGTGCTTATACTCCCAGTATTGTCTCACAAAAAAAGTTGCAGACTGAACAGAAAAATCAAGGTGAAAAAGATTTTAATGAAATCTCAACATGATCGATATAATATACACGTGGCTGATCATATATTGGTGCATTTTAAAAAGGTAGAAGAACCTGAGTTAATTATATCTCGTGATGACAGCTAGAAAATCTGGTCTTTAGACTAAAACTTTCTCTTCATGGAACGTTATTATCAAGAAAGATATTATTAATTGGGCCTGCTGAGATCTTAAGCCCTGTACACACTATGCATCATGAACGGATGTTTGAAAAACAAAATTTTCAGAGCACGAAGTCACATCACTTTCAAAAGTCTCAGATGGGCTGGAGTTGATTTTTTATAAAAAGTCTGCTCAGTGATGCATCATCATTCTCAGAGTGGAAGGACGTTAGGAATATTTGTTGCATTGGTGGCTCACTCCACCATCCGCAAAGTGATATTAGGTTTATTATCATTCATGGAAGATAAAGTAACTGAGTTTGCATAATTGAAGTTCATTATTATTTGGGAAAAAGTTATTAACCCACATATAATACAAATATACGTAACTACCAGCATATATAGATCATGAATATATATATAATACATATAACCATATATACGATAGTATATATATTATAATATATATATATATGGGAGACATATATATACATATATATACGCCTGCATGTTACCATATATCGATACTGATGCCTAACAATGCTGATATATATATATTGCTATATATATATATATATATATATATATATATATATATATATAATAAAAACCTGGCATATATATAATATAGATATATATATATATATATATATATATATATATATATATATATATATATATATATATATATATATATATATATATATATATATATATATATATATATGACATCAAATGGAGCAAGTGCCAATATGGAATACTTCTGATTAGTGTGTTGATTGCATGTTTATATCAACTTCAATAATCATGATTCATCATCAGGGTTCTAGAATTAAAAACAAAAAAACATTGACAATAAAATTACAGAAAATTATATGCAAAGGCAAAGTCAGAACATAAAATATGACAATGACTTAAAAGGAAACTATTTACACAAAGGACGCGAGGAACAGTGTAAAATACAGAGAAATTAATTAAACAAATAGAATATATAAAAGACAAGTAAAAAAATTTAAAAAATTTATATTTAAAATATTTATGTTTTAAAACACTCAAAAATTCTTTTTAAATCACATTAAGAAAACAAATAAATAAATGAATAAAGTGACATGGGTAAATTCACTAACCTGTCAGCGTGACACAACTTCGGCAAGAAAATGAAGTCCAAAGGAGATTTTTAAACCAACGAAAGCATTATCATTATGACAGGCTGAAAGGAAGCAGCCGAGACTGAGTGGTTCAACTTTCGAACAAATTTTTATCATAAGAGACTCGAGTATTGGTAGTTCCAGTTGGGAAGTATGTCCATTATGATTTACCATTTTGATATTTATGGGGTTTAACAAGCTAATCCAACTGACTTCTTTCTGTTAGTTGAAATTTGCATGAT
>NC_089771.1:10828610-10843610 GCF_040412425.1 Macrobrachium rosenbergii
GAAGGCATCATGCTTATCCTATATGAAAAATGGGAAAAAGCACATTAAACGAAGATCATGAGAATAATCTAATCCCATGCATCCTGGAGCACCCTTCATATTGCTTCTATTAATTCTATCATAAGTTTTATCTAGGTCCAAGTATGTCATTTAGAATCACAGGATATTGTATCCTTCTATATTTCCTATTATGTCCAGATAAATAAAGCATACGAGGCCTCACATACACAAAGTATATTTGTATATTGGTTTCCTAGTGAAAGCAAAGCAAACATTAACACCATTGCTACCTCGTACAACAACCTTTCAACCGAGATCTTAGTCAGGTAAATGGCCTTAGATGGAGGATCACTTCAATTAACTAAACACACAAAGGCTCAGAGGACCATCCCCCATTGTTGACAGGTAGATCTCATCAGCACTGAGTAACTGAAGCTTTCGATGAGTAAGTATTTGAATCACAAAACATTTATTGGATGGTTGTGGCGAAATCCTTATGAAAACTTTTAGTATTTTTCATTTTGATGAACGTTTTTCAGGATCTTGGGTAACTTTTGGGAAGTATATTATGATACTTGAAAGATAATTGAATTACTGTCATGTTAAGAATTTTTGAGGAGATAATGGAAAATTCATTCATTAAAACACAAGGTTATTCACTAAAGTTCACTAGTTTTTATTATAGCACAATTGTCTTTAATGAAAATATCGTTGTAAAAATAAGATTTTTCCCATATAATATAAGCTTGAGTAATTAGAAGAATCCTTACTTATAATATATATATATATATATATATATATATATATATATATATATATATATATATATATATATATATATATATATATATATATATATATATATATATATATATATATATATATATATATATATATATATACACACACACACACACACACACACATATATATATATATATATATATATATATATATATATATATATATATATATATATATATATATATATATATATATAACTAGTGACGAAGGTGAACTTTGAAAAGATGATATCAGCTGTTCAAGAGATCATATGGCTATACACAGTATGTAAGAAAATGCTGAGTCTTTTGCTTGCAGCAAAAGTCAACGTTCTCAGAGACCCTTGGTGACAACGCACGTGGAGTGGAAATGCGTTTTCAGCAAAAGAACCTTCGAGAAGGTTTATTCGGTTATCGATCCAGATTTGAAGAGAACATTGCAGAAGAGAACATTGCAGTGGAGTGTGTGAGTATGTGTGTGACCGAGTACCTCGAGAGTGCGTTGACAAACCCATATAATGCGAGTTTTTCATAGAATGAGTGGACAATGGGATCCGTATTCAGTGACGTTGATATGTGGTCTGTGTAAAAGGGAAAACACACAGATCGAATCGTGTTTCCAGAGGGCTGTTGCGAAGTAATCCTTCCTCCTTCCTTCTTTTCTCCACGTTCCTCTTCAAGGAAGGGAGTGGTGTGACATTTAATTATGAAATGATCTCAATGTATTAAGTGACCTTTTATGATTTGAATGGCAGATGAGTTATTTCTGTATTTCCTTTAATAACTGGGTGTCTATAATTTGGACCTTATTATTTTTAAAAGATTCTCATAGTTATGCTGAATCATCCGATTTCATTCTTCGTAACTTATTTGAAGTTATTTTCGTTATTTTTTTTTTTTCAATAAAGTTTTAGTTTTGTATCTAGTATCTCATTGCAGTAGACCTTAGGATTTAGCTAGGGCAATGAGTAACCTACGATGTGAAGATGACAGAACAGCTGGCATAGCAAGTCGGCTCACACTATCTTACATATCTCAGGAAAAGGAGATACCAACCCCTGTTCTTAAAACAGAGACTTAAATAAAGTATAGGCCTCAGAACAGGCCTACAGCATATATATATATATATATATATATATATATATATATATATATATATATATATATATATATATATATATATATAGAGAGAGAGAGAGAGAGAGAGAGAGAGAGAGAGAGAGAGAGAGAGAGAGAGAGAGAGAGATTTATATATACTGAGGAACCCACACATATTTCTCGTAATACATTAGGTTTCATATTCACAGATGTTCCAGCTAGTGTGAAGTCCAAGGTCTGTGAATATATAGGCACGTCTGATTATTGTGCATTTGAGATGGACATATCTGTCAATCAGTGTATTCCTAATTCCACCATTGGAAAAACGGTCTGGCTGTAATCCAGAGCCAGTTGGGTTCACATTATTAAGGCGCATCAGGCACTTAATATTTCAGTTGCTATATTTGATCCTGATCTCAAGAAGAAGTTAAACGAAATCCTGATGGCTATTAATAAGATATGTCCCTAGTAAGGTAAAAAAAAAATTATGTCAAATGACCAGTTATGGTTTGATGATACAGGTAAATGAGTCTACTATGGCAAACAGACCAAATTCAATGCACGGAGACAAATTGTTTAAATGAAAATTACACCATTTTTGTTGAGTCTCACAGTGCTGCTAATAGAACTTACCAAACAGCCGAGAAATCCTTCAGACCAGCCCTATAAGAGCTGAAAGTCAGCTCAGTGGTCTGGCTAAACTACTTTAATACTAACCCCATACAGCCGAGAGAAATTACAATAATTCCTTGAAGAGGAAAACTTGAACAAATTACTCAGCCTCATCTGTGGTGGACCGAATTGGCATCATCTATCTTTGAGTCAGGCTCGTCTTCCATATCACCACTGCTAACTATTGATGGTAAATTGGTTACTGGCCCAATGGAAAAGGCTGAACTGCTTCATTGAGCTTTTGAAGCTAAGCAATCAACTGAGCATGTCCCTTTCCCTGATACTTGTCATCCTGAAACTATTCTTACAAAATTTTCATATCTCTCCAGGGATGTTAAGAAAATTCTGGGGCATATCTGTAAAATGAAGTAACTACAGGCTAATCTCTATTCCTCCTGTGTTCTTCAAAGTTGCTTAAAAACTTATTTTCAAGCCACAGTATAAATATGTGGAATCTAAAGGATTGTTAGCTTGTAGTCAATGTGCATACAGGAAGCAGTTAGGTACCTACTATGCTCTTTTAGACTTGACATACCATTTGCAAGGAACATTGATAAGGGTTTTGAGGTCAGAGTAACTCAAATAGGGTTTTAGTGCTGCTTTCAATTTAGTAAATCACAAGGCACTCATTGATAAACTTCAGATTCTTGTAGTGTGTGGATGTTTCAAGATTACTTCAAGATTCCCTTACAGGTATGTAGCAGTGAGTTGCTGTGGATGGGATCTTTAGTGAACCAAGACCTATTGTGTCTGGAGTTCCACAGGGCAGTGTTCTTGCTTCGCTGTTATTTTTAGTGTATACAAGTGATATGGTTGTTGGTCTGGAAAACAAGATTGTTCAGAATGCCAATGATGTAACACTTGTGGGTGTACACAAGTGATATGGTTGTTGGCCTGGAAAACAAGATTGTTCAGAATGCTGATGATGCAACACTTGTGGGTGTAGCAAAGTCTCCATGTATGAGAAATGAAGCTGCCCTCGGCCTCAATCGGGACATAGATCGGATCAAGGAATGGTGTAATCAGTGGGGTATGAGGCTGAACTTCAGTAAAATGAAAACACTATTGATTAGCAGATCTCATGCAGATTTTGTCGAGAATTTCTCCGTGATAACTCAGTTAGTACTGGCTGTCACATGTTGTTCTGGGCAAGGATACACAATCAAAGGACAATGGCTTCAAACCAGCACAAACAGATGGTAGCTGCACAAAACACGAGTACAACTATAACACAAAAAACATAACAAAGCTACGTTACTATGAAAAGTATGTACAAATTTACAACACATTTACTTTAATGCAAACTATAGCTGGCTTTACTTTCAAAATTGAGCTGAATGAGGAACAAAGGATGAATTTCTGGAACACATGGCAGCTGAACCAAGGCACAAAAGTCAAGTCCGCTACAATTTCACTGATATCGTTATTTAATCAGGCCTAGAATTTTGCCCATTGGGCTCACCAATTCTGTGCTACTTCCCAACAAGATACAATTCAACTCAATAGCGGAGATAGGCATCAATCAAATTGGATTACAATTACTATAATTACCTAAAGTCTCGTAGTCAGTCTAGCAGGTGGCCACCCGGGAAAGACAGGACACACAAAAACACATCTGATCTACTTGGTGGTATAAGAATGAGTGAGGGGAGCACCTCGACTTGGCTTTGCCAAAGAACGTCTTCTTCAGAATTTTAAAGCTTTTAACTATGCCACTGTTAGCAAAGTTCTTGGTTCCACGACTCTAATTAATCAAAAGTGCAACGCACAGTGTATTCCTCAAAAATAAAAGACATGTAACAAAAAAATAGTAAAACCATTTCAAATCAGAACAATCACAAAAGTCCTCCACGTCACTCATTATCCACCACGTAACTCATTATGTCTCTTTTGCTATTTCTACAGATCTCTAAACCTGACTAGATAGAAGGTTTTGTCGGAAAAATCCCTGCAGAAGATTTTGTCGACAGATTTCCCACTCCATCCTCCCCTTCAGGTAGATGGAACTTTGCTGAATGAGTCTAAAGCTTTAACTATTCTAGGTGTTACTTATGATTCACATCTAACCTTTGAGAAACACCTAATGAAAGTTTCAGCAAATGCCGCACGTAAGTTAGGCACTGTTTGCAAGGCTTCATATATTTATAACATCAATGTAACCTATTTTAGGTCATTTGTACTTTCTTGACGAGAAAACTGTTCTCCGGTGTGGATGTCTGCTTTTGCCAGAGATTTATTTCTTTTAGATAATGGTAGAAGCTATGACTTGGACCATCGACAGATGGTCTCTTGTTTGTCACTTTTTCATAAGTTGTGTCAACAGAGATCTTTTACATTCACAATTGATCCCTAATCCCCTTTATCTGCCGAGAACAACCAGATTTGTTGAACAGCAGCACCATTATGCAGTAAATGTGCCTCGCTGTAGAACTTTTCAGTTTCAGAGGAAATTAATTCCTCACACCGTAGGACTGTGGAACAACCTCTCAGAGGAGGTCATGCAATTGGAACTTCAGAAGTTCAAGCGAAAGTGCAATGCATTACAACCCTAATACTATTCTTCTTGCATTTTCATACATTTTTATTTGTTTATCTATTTATTATTCTTTTTCTTTTTTAATAAGTGTTATCTCTTCTTTCTGTATTTCCCTTCACTTCTTCATGAACACCATATTCTTTGGAAGCTTGACTTTCAAGTCAATGGCCCCTGTGAGCTTGTTCCATATGAATGTTTCATCTACTGAATAATAATAATAATAATAATAATAATAATAATAATAATAATAATAATAATAATAATAATAATAATAATAATATATACATACAACACACACAAAGGAAGATAGAGCATAAAACAAACAAACAACCAACTGATTCCGTAAACACCAAAGGTGGAAAACCAACTGACGACGAAAGAGCTGATTCAGAATTATGGAGACCTGGACCTTGAGTGTTGCAGCGAAATGACGGGAAAGACGAATGGTTCCAATCACAAGAAAGCCCTTTCATCACATGAGCCAAAGGGTCTCCGAAAACTCTTAGGTTTCAGAGTTGATATAATTTCTTTTTCTTGGGCTATAAAGGCTGATGATGAAAGAAACAACACTTGAACGAGAATATTGAAGCTAAGAGTCATTCATAAGTCCTGATTCTTACTGTGTGACATAATCTCAACATGAGAATATAAAAAAAATGTAGAAGTTGTAGAGTTAATAAAATTTTTTTGAGCGTATAAAGATTGATGATGAAAGAAACAATACTAAAACCAGAATATTGAAGCTAGAAGCAGTCATTTATAAATTTTCACTCTTCATTTACCGTGTGATAATAATCTCAACACGACAACATAAACAAACTATTGTAGAAGTTTCAGCGACTTAATACAATTTTTTTAAAGGTATAAAGACTGATGAAAGAAACAATTCTAAAACGAGATTGTTGTTATTAGAAGTGATCATTCATAAATCTTGATTCTAATATTATGATAAAAATCTCAAAACGAGAACATAAACGAAAAATAAATAGTGGGAGTTGATTAACAAGGTTTATTACAAACTGAAGAAATGTGGCAGATTTCACGTTTGTAAGAAATGTTATTCATTGGTTAAATAAACTTTAATATCTTTTATATTTTGTTACATGAAAAAATTGGGTATCCAAAAACAATGATTGAACTCCATTTGATGCGAACTTTTGAGAATGAATTAAGTGTTTGATTTATATTTGTGTTTAACAGGAGGTAAAGTTTAAATCACAAAAAAACAATTATTAAATAATCACTTTATAAAACAACGAAGCTTCAGAAAAAAACTACACCAAAGATGAAAAAGGCTTAGTTTTAGGACAAACCTCTGGATTAGATAAGAAGCAAATCTCATTTCTTACAACATTGATTAGCTGTAATGAAATGTCAAGTATAATTCGAAGGCACACTAAAGCACAAGGATCTCTGCCTTACAACTGCCTGTCCCTCAGGCCAGCAAGCTGTTTGATTTTCATACTGGGGAGATTTTTATCCGGGTAGTGGGTGCGAAAGGAGGATTCTAATATCGGCAGCAGCATCAGTCTTCTTCAGAGCTCATGAAATGGGTTCTTTCTGAGTCATTTGTAATTCAATTGGGGATCCCGAGAGCTTTGCAGGGAGTGGGAGACGTGTCGATATATCTCTTGTTTCAAAGGCTTAAATCATTTTTGTCTATATATATTTGTCTATATATATATATATATATATATATATATATATATATATATATATATATATATACATATATATATATGTATATACATATATATATATATATATATATATATATATATATATATATATATATATATATATATATATATATATATATATATATATATATATATATATATATATATATATATATATATATATATATATATATATATATATATATATATATATATATATATCGTTTAATTATATGGGATTTTTATTGTTGATCAACTTTCGGTTAGTTTGACAATATTTTCTGAATCTTCTACGGTCTTAAAAATTTAGTTGATATACAAAAAAAACGAAAATTCCTTCTTAGTTCCATATACTTAGAAACAACGCCACAGCTGTTCCGTCACTCGTCGTGACTTCTTCAAAGCGTATAATCTGGACATAGCGCAATGATGTTTTGTTACAGCGTGCGGACGGATATCTAGCGTCTAAAACAATAATAGTACAATAAATCACATCATAATAACGAGAAGTACAATGTAAACAATTTCAATTTATTTACAGTTATGAAAAGTTACAATACAATAAAATTCCAGCATTTCTATTTCTGATGTGTTTGTTGCCAGCACAACCAGAACACGTGTTTTATGTTGTCAATATTTTTAACAAAGTAAATTATGTTGTTATTATGAATTTTATTGCATTGTAACTTTTCATAAGTGTAAATAGATTAAAATTGTTTATATTTTATTTCTTGTTATTGTAATGTTATTTATTGTCCTATTATTGTTTTAGACGCTACATGTCCCTTCGCACATTGCAACAGAACAACAGGACGCTATGTCCAGATTATGCACTTTGAAGAGGTCACGACGAGTGACGGAACAGGTGTGGTGTTGTGTTTATAGTAAATGGAATAAAGAGTTAATCTTTGTCTTTTGGTCCAACCACTAAATTTGGAAGACCGTAGAAGATTCAGAAAATATTGTCAAACTATTAACAAGTTGATGAACAATAAAAAAGCCATACAGTTCAACGAAATCTGCTTATAAAAAAAACTTTTGCCATATATATATATATATATATATATATATATATATATATATATATATATATATATATATATATATATATATATATATATATATATATATATATATATGATTATTAAAGTATTTTTCATGATTACAATGAAGATAAATTATACCATTTCTTGATTGAATCTTGGTATAATACCATTAATAATAATAATAATAATAATAATAATAATAATAATAATAATAATAATAATAATAATAATAATAATAATAATAATAATAATAATAATAATATATGAAGGGAGTAGACCCTCTTTTAAACAGGTCTTATTAAAAAGGATGGCTGTATTATGCGAACGATTTCTGATTGGATATTTTAATAAAAGACTTCCCATATTCCGCACACTGTCCTTTTCCAACATGAATATCGGCCAGTTACTGACTAACATCGCTGAGCCTGAAAACCGAATCATAAGGAGGATAGAAAAGACTATATAAGATAAATTCGCATAATACAGCCATCCTTTTTAATAATAATAATAATAATAATAATAATAATAATAATAATAATAATAATAATAATAATAATAATAATAATTATTATTATTATTATTATTATTATTATTATTATTATTATTATTATTATTATTATTATTATTATTATTATTATTACCAGAAATAATAGATACTCCACTACCAATTTCAACTTTCTCCTAACTGTCATTGAAGGAAAAACCAAATTCTTTTTAGAATTCCATTTAGTCAAATAAAGAAAAGCGAAAACTCCACTTTTTCTGCCTTCGACGTGAAACGAATTTTTATCAAAATGAGACAAACAAATTCTCCCTGAAGGAATTTAGCAAACGAGTTTAGGAAGGAAATGGCAACAGTTGACGAAACATGAGGGGAATGGAGGAATGAACGTGGACTGACATATAACAACAATATTTTCTCTCTCTCTCTCTCTCTCTCTCTCTCTCTCTCTCTCTCTCTCTCTCTCTCTCTCTCTTCTCAACATAATAAATGTGTCTAGTTTTAATGAAATAATCGCGTTCAACAAGATTACCATAAGGAAAGCAGACAATTTCTCTCTCTCTCTCTCTCTCTCTCCTCAAAATAATAAATCTGTGCACAGTTTTAAAGAAATAATTTTATACAGAAAGATTACTATATGAAAAAAAGACAATCTCTCTCTCTCTCTCTCTCTCTCTCTCTCTCTCTCTCTCTCTCTCTCTCTCTCTCTCTCTCTCTCCAACCTAAGCTTGATATTTCCGCTTGATTTGACTTCAAACTTTTAATTTTTTTATATTTTTATTCTTGATTAACTGAATAATTATTATTCTTCTCTTATCTTGAATCGCTGTTATTAAGGTTATTAAAGCCTTTTATATTTTACTGTGAAAGGACAAATTTAAAATTAGACACGCACTGCAATATTGTAAAAATTATAAACTTAATATTTCTGGGCCTGTCAATAATAAGTTCATCACAAATGATCAAAGAGAATTACTTAAAAAATTATAATTATATTTTAAGAAAATACTTTTCAGAATATAATTACTTCTATAGAAAAGAACGTATATTCCTGGAATTTATTTTCTGTTATCATTTTAAATATAAAGACGACACGTCATAAAAGTGTTGTTTTCATTCTATTGAATATGGAGTGATTACTTTTAGGTGTGAGGTTGTGTGTGTGTGTGTGTGTGTGTATGTGTGTGTCTGTGTTTTGTGTGTATGTGTGTACGAGAGAGAGAGAGAGAGAGAGAGAGAGAGAGAGAGAGAGAGAGAGAGAGAGAGAGAGAGAGAGAGAGCAAGTAATCCTTAGTAACATATTAAAAGGCAGCAGAAATATCTTTCTCATATATAGAACAATTTATAATGAATGCTTGGGCCGAAAAAAATGCAACACTCTCGAAGAACTGAAAGTACCATAGGCCGTCACATTCTTGTTTTGGAACTGATCATTTGAATAAGGAAATATTTAACAGATATACATACATTTAGAATTTAATATAATATGGAAGTTACAATTGATTGTGGATTGATTTACTTTTAGACATTAATTGAAAGTGGATTTGAGTTTGAAAGACGGTCTTATCCAACTTATTTTTAAATGGAAATGAAATAAATTTACGAAATCACACGTATAAAAATAGAGCTAAAACATTACTGAATAAAATATGGTAACTATTTCTAAGAGAAAATATAAACACAATAGAACGAAACGAGTATAAAAATAAAACGTGAAAATCTTATTGAGAAAATTCACATACTATAAATTAAGTCACTCTCCGATACCATATCGTATCCAGAATCATTTCACCAAAGGACTAAGCACAGACGAAAGCGTATATCGAAAACACAAGACCAAATTGCGATACTGAATAACAGATGAATGAGAGGAAAAGACTAAGAGTCTCATTGATCGTCTGGGAAATGTGGTAAGGGGGTCACCCCCACCCCCACCCCCACCCTGTACATCTGGCATTTAAATTATGTCTGAATGAATCTTACTGGTAATTTTACCTTTCTAGGTAGATTTACCGCTATTGGATGCTCGGTTATAAATCTGGGTGAAAACAGGTAAAAGATGTAAAGGATGGACGAGTTATTCACACGCACACACAAATATACACACACGCGCTTGTGGTCCTTAGAACAGATGGAGCCTAAGTGAGATCATTTTATAGTTTTCGGCAAGGATTTTCTGGAATAATGCTGATAGTCAATCTCCCCCTTGGGTACTCCACACACCTTTGACTAAATACCAGTTACGTAATATGTATTTTAACAGTACAATAGAGTTTTTGTTCAGAAGGCAGACGTAGGTGACACCTGGAGCATGATCTGTGTATGTGTCTGTATGTGTATGTGCCTGTTTGTGTTTCTTAGTGTTACAAGCATAATGTTGTATGTGGAGGCAGAGACTGGCCCAGTTTATCAGCGAAAAAAAGAAAGTGGGGATAGATAATGACACTGTTTATCAGCAGAAAATGGAAAATCTTTATCAACAAAAAACATTTGGATAACTACACATTTTTTTCAGTAAATAGTATTTATAGTCTAAAAACAAAGTTTTAATTTATAAAAAAAAACCAGTGTCCGTACTTTTTTTCCAGAAATATTCTAAAATATTTATTTTCAATGTCAGTATATCTGAAGCAGTCAACTGTATAGCCTATATCAATATTTAATCTTATAATAATAATAAATTTCACAGAAATTTTAGCATCCATGAAATGATACGTAAAATAAAATATAGTAATGCAAATGATAAAGATTTCATTCATATAATAACACGTATGATTGTATAGAAATATATCTACAAATAGCCTTTTATTGATTAACCTTTCATTCTCACAACGGCTATTCTGAAATCCAATCTTCTCTTGCTGGAGACACTTACTTCCAACCCAAGTTTCAGTGCTAACCATCAACGATTCCTATCTAACGCATAAACGCAGACCCACAGCTGATGCAACCACTAAATTTGGACGTCGAGACACGATGTTTTCAGGTCAATTATGCTGCTCCAAGCACAGAGGTCCATTTCAACTAAATGGGTCACTTGCAAGTGGCAATAAAGACCAGCCACTTAACACCAAAGGACATCCGATTGTCAGTTTAAAATGGCCCTGTTGATTTGACGTGTTTTCATTGCAACCAGATATTAAACAAATGAATTCCGCTATGCGGGATGACGATGTGTTATGAAGCGGGGTTAGTAGGAGGCAGGAGAACAGTCATCAAGGCTGTGCTTTTTAAAAATACTGGATATCTGTACCAGTAGGGGTTGGGACCCTAAGTAGTGTGAGAATGCAAGTGTTTTTTCTCTATATAGGAAAGTGGTGAAAATAGGACCTATATTGTAAGTTCGTTGTGTTCTAATTATCATATTACCGTAGAGACTGATGAAGTTAAAGAACCAAGATTTGTACACTGTATTCCTTTGAATTAAAACACATAAGATTCGGAAAACGGCAGTGTCATATATATCTTACGAATAATGTTTTTGATTTAGTAAATTGTTATTGTTATCTTAACATATATACGTAATCCCAGTGCCTGGTATGTAGTGATTTATGCACACACAAACAAACGCACACACGCATATGTATGAATACATATACATACATACATACATACATACATACATACATACATACATACATACATACATACATATTCATATCTATATATAAACTGAATTTTTAAATTACGTTAGCAGTAGT
Source organism: Macrobrachium rosenbergii (assembly GCF_040412425.1). NCBI lineage: Eukaryota > Metazoa > Arthropoda > Malacostraca > Decapoda > Palaemonidae > Macrobrachium > Macrobrachium rosenbergii. The sequence goes on from NC_089771.1 coordinate 10,840,627, forward strand.
TATTAGTGTAAAGTGATTAGAATAAAAGTTCAGTAAAAATTTTTTTTTCAATTCTCTTGTAACTGCAACGCTTGAATTCCCTTTTTGCAAAAGCCCAGTCAGAGATAAATTACACACTATTAAGTTATTTCGGTCTTTGTTTCGAGGAACAAATTTCGTTCGCTATTCGACATTTTAGTTTTTCCACTTCCACACACACACACACACATTAACACACACACACACACACACACACACACACACACATATATATATATAAAGTATATGCGTATTATTAGTATCAATAACATTATTGTTATTATTATTTTGTTATTATTTTTTCCCAAATTTTATTATTATTTCTGATAGATTTTTAATTTCTTCCCCATTTTTATATTTCTCATTCATGTTATTATTATCTAAATCTTCGATATTATTATTTTGTCATTATTTTTCATGGGGGACACGTGCCCAGGTGCGTCCACCCCACCGCCCCCCTGGATCCGCTAGTGACTTAGAAGTAACTCTTAATCACAGGACGTACCGTACTTTGCTTCTTTACGATGCTTGGATAGAAGATCCTCCAGGTGAGATAGACCTTAACTGTCTCGTGACGACGTCTGCTTCAAAGGTCAAAGTTCCCCAAGTGTACAGGAAATGAGTGCCTGCTGGTTCAAGGGCTCAATGCTCCCTCGGTGGACACAAGCAAACTAACTGACGATGTCTGTCGTCTTGCCCTTTTTTTATGGCAGAAAGTATGACTTGCGGAGACGGATGAGCTCTGTATCTGCTGATTAACGAGAGAAAATCTTTGCCAATATTGGAAATACAAAAGGGCCTTAACTGGAAGAGAACAGTCATTATCCTTCCCAGGTGTTTTCCCTGGAGTTTTGTAAAGTAGGGGGAAGCAGAACCACTCCTAAAAATCTCGTGTCACTCCATATAATGTTGCTATACCCTGTCCCTCTAGTCAAAAGGGAAACTTCTGAATTATTAATAACTAAGCGACATCGCAGCATAAATTCATAAAAATATGTATGAACAAAGTTTCACCCACGGAGGAAAGTGAAACAATGGAGATGCCAGGCACTTTGGTTTTAATAACAAGACTTGGTCGCAGTTGCTGTGACCGTGTCTTGGTAATAAGACGAAAGTACTTAGCATCTCAATGTTTCACTTTCCTTCGTGGCATAAACTTTGTTCGCATAATCATCACAATTGTACCTTTTCATGATTTAAAATCAACACACACACACACACACACACACACACACACACACACACATATATATATATATATATATATATATATATATATATATATATATATATACATTTATATATATATATATCTCTGTATATATCTATATATCTCTTTTTATCTATCTATCTATATATATATATATATATATATATATATATATATATATATATATGTGTGTGTATATATATAAATATATATATATATATATATATTATATATATATCTGTGTATATAATATCTCTCTCTCTGTCTCTCTCTCTCTTTTTATCTATATATATATATATATATATATATATATATATATATATATATATATATATATATATATATATATATATATATATATATATATATATATATATATATATATATATATATATATATATATAATATGTGTGTGTGTCCTAATTCACCATAGTTTCTTTAGTCTCATATTTAATGCCATAAATACCCCCTTAATATCGAATTCACTTTACCCCAGGATAACTTCCATCCAATGGATATTACATGGAAGTTCATCCATCCCAGACAGGAGCCTAACCTTTTATGCTATTTGGGCTTTCTGCAGATATAGGCAGTTGAGTGATACACTGTGCTATCAAAGTGAAATTTACTGATGTCAAAAGTAATCACTGAAATAAATCACAGAAGATATTGTATTTTTTTTTGTTTTGTTTTGTTTTGTTTCGAATATTGAACTCTCTCTCTCTGCAGACTTCTTAATATAAAATCAATAAATTACTGAGAGATTAGTCATTCTTTTTAGTAACCTTTCCTGTTATAATTTGCGATTCCATCATATATTCTAGAGACTTTTACTCAGTATTATTTAATATATCAAGAACGTTCGACCTATTTCAAATTGACCACTAAAAAAAAATAACAATTAACAAATTATTCCAGAACCCATGAAGCTCCATTTGGGTTTTTACAAATCGAAACCAGAAAACAAAGTTTTGCTCATTAAATATTCAAATCTGAGCGAGAAATGCTGATAAAAAATGCGACTAAAAAGAAAAAAAAATATGAATGGAAAGGTATTGCAATGAAAAGCCTCTTTTGTTACTCTCTGTGAAAAGGTGTCTACGATTTTTTTTTGCTGAGGATTTCGGAATACGCAAGTTTTTGAGCAGCATAAATCATGTCGATATTTCCGCATGATTTTTCTTAGGAAGAATTCGCTCTGAAGCTGAAATCATTATTGTAAAAAACACAGTGGAAAGTTTTAGTTTTGCCTTGAAAGTGAAAATGTGACTTGTAAATATTTCAATGACATGTTATTCAACAAAAATGGGATTAGTAGATAAAAAAAATAATAGTTACTAATCATTTATATTTTTATGAGTTTAAATTTGATGCCAAATATTTTAAATTCACCTCTACTTTTTATATTAGAAATAAAATGGGAATATATAGTTACTAAATGGGTAACACTTTGTTTACAAAATGCTTTATGGGTTTTGTTAATTTTACGGAAAAAATTAATTCGTAAACTATTTTACATTATTTCAATACAGTTCTATATTGAGTATAGTTTTCTTAGTACCATCTAGTACTATATAGTTTAGATATAATTTAGACACTACCTTTATAGTGCAACTGTAGTAATGGTTTATAAATTTTCGTCCAGGTTTTTCATAATATAACCTAAATATATGCTCTTGTGAACTTTTAATCCTTAATGTCTTAACATTGTAGTTCAATACCTACATCGATAATAATAATAATAATAATAATAATA